>NW_007250949.1:505273-516577 GCF_000164805.1 Carlito syrichta | reverse complement strand
GACCGCGTGTGGCCACAGGGTCTGTTGGGTCCTGAACCCCCTCCACCACCCCCCAACCCCCGCCCGCCAGTGCAACCTCTTTTCCCTCCCCCTGCCTGGCAGACGCCACAGGTTCTGCAGGGCCCTTCAGCCTCACCTGGCCTCACCATGTCTTGCAGGACAAGAAACTGATCAAGGCCCTCTTCGACGTGCTGGCTCATCCCCAGAACTACTTCAAGTACACAGCCCAGGAGTCCAAGGAGATGTTCCCACGGTCCTTCATCAAACTGCTGCGCTCCAAAGTGTCGCGGTTCCTGCGGCCCTACAAATAACGCTCTGAAGTTGCCCTGCCTGGGGATGGCCAGGTCTACTGAGGGGAAAGGGAGCTCCTTCCTCCAGAGCAGGAGCTGCAAGGTGGCTCCACGGGCCTCCACGTTGCCTTGGAAAATCCGTGACGTGTGCCCTTCAGGAAAGCTGACCAGCCCATGGAGACCGAGCCCAGGCACCCCTCGGATCCATCGCCCCAGTGAGAACACATTGCTTCAGAAAGCCTTCCTCCCTCCCTCCGCCTCTTCATTTCCCAGGACACTGAGAGCACTCTCTCCTGAGCTGGCTCCAGTGTAACCACTGGGGCAGCAGGATCACACGTGCCCTCCCTCCACCTGGCGTTTGGGAGAGAGGGCTCTGGGACGCTTAGCAGTGGTCACGCAAGACAGGAAGCCAGGCAGCCAAGCCGCGGAAGGAGTGTATGTGACGGCGCCACCTGTGGGGTTGATGAGCCTGTGTGAATGTCCGTGGGGCCTCCACACCCTGCCAACTCCTCTGGCCACAGGTCAGGCCACGATGCTGTGTTGTTGAGCACTAAGGATTCTGTGATGGGACGGAACTGAGCTGCTAGGGGAAGAAGCTGTAGGTTTGTGCTTTCCCTTGATAGAACATCTAATTAAGTACTATACATATATATATATATATAAATATAAATATAAAATATATATATATATACTTCTATTTGTGGATACTTTAGGAAAATGCTCTTTGGTCATTGTAAATATTAATTGCGATCCCACTTCTCGCACAAGCCCTTGTGAGTCCAGCCATTGTCGGCCTCTCTGGACAATTCAGCTGCTCCTCCACGCGCTTGCCCCTTGGTTCCCGTGAGGCTGGCAGCCCAGGGGCTGGGGAGTGTAAAACTTGCTTTGGACACGCTTCTGAATACTTTTGAATATGAATTCTTTGAGAACTGGGCTCAGATGCTTTGCCGGAGTGTTGGCCCTGTCCCAGTTCCCTCGCAAGCGACATCACTGCCCTTGAACAGGACATGGGGGACGACAGTTTCCCCTTGGACTCATTCCTGGGGGTACAGGGGCCCGACCATCAACTGCAGAAGGGCCTTGATTCCTAACCTGCAGCAGTGGCCTTGGGGTTTGTGCTGTGCACACATACCACCACGAAGCCAGGCCTTTCTCATGGAAGCACAGCTGTGCAACCAGGGGCCTCAGAGAGCTGCAAACCACCCCTTACCTTGACAGTGAGGAAAGCTGAGGCCCAGGGAGAGTGGGTGGCTGCCCCCTACAGAGAGGCAGGCCCGGGAGCTGGGAGAGATGGCTTCCTGTGCAATATCTCTTTAGAAAGGAGAAGTCTAGGGTGCGACCAAGTTGCATCATGTCCCACCCAGCCAGGAAGCCAGCGCTTGGGATGAAGCTAGCCAGGACCTCCAGCATGCTGCAGTCTAAGAGGCCTCGCCTGCCATCAGACTGCTGCCCACTGTGGACCTGCATAGGAGATGGTCTGTATTTGGGGGGCTAACAAATATTGAAAATAGCAAGGAATGTGGAGAATCTGAAAATGAACTTCCATCACTGGCTCCAAGTTGCCTCCAGGTTCCCTCCTGGTCACCCCAGCCCAGTCTGCCTGGCAAGACCTGAATGCAATCTGAGAGGCCATGACACACTAGCACTGTGCAGATGGAGGGCAGGAGAGGGAGGTTTCTGGAGGCTCAGGGTTTGGTGACAAGGCAGGCAGATCACAACACGTCCTACAGTCCATAAAAGGGCTTGGAACTCAGGAATTACTGCCATTACGTATGTCCATAGCAGCAGCTCCCCAGCTTGGCTACTGTTGCCATCAACCACCTTCCCTGCTGAAGTTCAACTCAAGTTGTTGGGGGGTTGGGAAGTTGGAGCCTCTGCACTTGGTGAGTGGGTCGGTGTCAACTGACGAACCCTGCCAGGGGCCACACTGCCCCTACGCAGTCACAGTCCATGTAGGCTGGCCTCAGTTTCCAGAAGGAGGCCTCACTCCCTTTGTCAAGCCATCAGTTGTCCCCACAAATTAGAGACTGATGTCCCCCAGAATGAGCCCAGACTGAGGGAAGATACTGGGAGGGGCTCTGCTTCTCTATTAGGGTTCTCCAGAGAAGCAGAACCAATAGGATCCACATATAGATCTGTGAGGGGTTGAATCATGGAACTGGCTCGAAGTGCTCTGGAGGCCGAAAAGGGCCACACTCTGCTGTCTGCAAGCTGGAGGCCCAGGAAAACCCATGCTGTGATGCAGTCTAAGTCCAAAGGCTGGAAAAGCTGAGGGACCACTGGTGTGAGTCCCAGAGTCTGAAGGCCTAAGAGCCAGAAGCACCAATGTCCGAGGACAGGAGAAGATGATGTCACAGCTCCAAGAGAGAAGCAATTCGCCCCTCTTCCACCTTTTGTTCTATTTGGGCTTCAGCAGATTGGACGGTACCCACCTACATTGGTGGGGGCAGATGTCTTTACTCAGTCTACTGGTTTATATGCTCGTCTCTTCTGGAAATTCCCTCACAGACACACCCTTAACCCAGCCAAGTGGACCCATGAAATCAACCATCATATTTAAGAGGATTTTACTAATCCCGTCAAAAAAGCAGAAAGAACCAGAAAGAGTTCTTAACTTCTCTCAAGCTCTTCAATTCCTTTGGGTGGTTTCTGGCAGTTACCATCCACATACATACATATCCACAGCCCATCTTCCCCCACATTCCAGGACTCTCATCGCCACGTTATTAGATCATGCCCAGTGTTCCCAGGGCAATGTAGGATGGGGCAGGTGCAGGTGCAGCCTCATCTTCCTCTCCCTCTCAAGCCCTTCTGTGGCTCTCACCCACAGGAGAAGCCTTGAGGAGCGGGAGGCAGCCAGCAGCCCAAACCTACCTGCTGTCCTACAGTCCCCATCCAAGCCCCCCAGGAAAACCACCTTCCACACCACCTGGTGACTTCAAGTCCAGCAGTAGGGTCTGTCCTGAATATCCCCACATCAGCCCCATGCTGGGGAACATGGGGGTCCCCGTTAAATCCGGATCTGACCCCGATTCTCAGGGCATGGTGGACCCAGAGATCTCCCTGGACAGCAAAGCATTTTTCTGCAAGTTCACATGCTGTCGAAGCCAGCAGTGGCTTGACTGACAAGGTGGACATTCCACCTAGCTCAAGATGGAGGTGTGGAGAAAAGGGAACAGAGGAGAGGAACTGGGCCCAGGCCTGGTAGATTGGCATGAAAAAAGGGAAAGTTCAGCGGCCAGCACAGCCCGCAGTGAACAACTACTGAGATAGCAACTGAGGACAGCCTGTGACAACCAGCCTCACCTGCTGTCCAGAATCAGGCTATGGGCTTTCCCAGTTCACTACCTGTGCCAGAGCCTTGCATGCGACTGTAGCCTGTGCTGACCTCTCTCCTCTTGCTTGGAGCTCCCCCCATCCCTCTCTCAGGCTATAAAATTGGCCTGTACTCCCCAGCATCTGTGCCCCTCATTCCCACAGGTTGCTTGACCATAGTGAGTGACCAGTTTCTCAAACTCTGGCTCCCAGAGGACAGTCTTACCCAGCTCCTCCCCAACCTCCAGCAGGACCCAGGCTTCAGGGTCCAAGGTGCAGACAGCTTACTCTTCTGCTGTCTGTTGGTTTGGGACTCACAGACAAAGTAAAACTGAAATATAGGCCAAAAAGCCCCCAGACAGTGATGGCACAAGAGGCCAAATTTGAAAGCCTTGAGAGAGGTCCTCTTTTTCCCAATCCGACAAATGTAAACACATTTTCCATGTGAACTCTGCACACCCCTTTGTGTGCTCTCATTCTCTCAGAGACTTGCCACAGTCACCCAGCAGCTCAGAGTCGTATCTCCCTGCTGGGCTTGTCTGTGACAAGAGGTCCTGGCCCGTCAGAGCCATAGTGAGTGCTTAATTGACATTCAGGGAGTTGCATATTATTCCAGTGCCTCCATTACCCCCAGCAGAAAAATGAGATGGCAGTGAAATAAGTTGGGTCATTTAGCAAACATTTACTGAGCACCTGCTGTGTGCTAGGATCCTAGAAAAGGCCAGGAACCAGTGCACTGCATGGACACTGAGATGGCCACCTGCCCAGGATAGCGGACAATTGCCCCTGACCTCACCTGGTGCCGTCAGTGCCCAGGAGAGAGCTGCCTTTCTTCCCACCAAGGAAATTCCACTGTCTTCGCCTCCTCCGTTCCATGCTTGGGAAATCTGGTCAGCCTGGCAAACTGCACCTTAGTTCGAGGCTCTTTTCTTCACCAAAGGTATGTGTGGTGGCAGCTCAGTCCCTCTCAAGGGTGTGTGTGCCATGTGCCATCATTCAAGCTGGAGGCTGAAGGACTTGTGAGTGAAAATGCCCATCGAATGCTGGAGATACAGCAAATAGCGCCAATTCGCCCATGGCAGCCTCTGCCTCCACGGCACCCAGAGATCCCTGGCCCTTCCAGGAATAAGTCTTGAGCAGGCAGGGCTGGAGTTTGCCTTATCTGGCCTTCCTTTCTTCTTGGAAAGGACACCAGGTGGGAGCAAAGCACCCTGGGGACAGCATGGGCGTGGCCCGTGCTCCCTCACACTACCCTGCTCTGATGGCTTCCCTGGGCCTTGTGTGTTTCTGCAGAAGCAGAGTGCCAGGAATGTAGGAAAGAAAGACTTCTTCCAGACCCTCCTACTGTGACCCCTCCACGCCTGTCCCACTTCACTGCCTCCCCCTGGGGAGCCACACAGGAGACACCTTGGTTTCCCAAGGTTCTCCGGTTGCCCCAGAGCATGATGTTCCACTAGCAGGCATGGAGGCTCCTAGGTGAGCCCCCCAGAATTTTCTGCACTCCCAAGTCTCAACAAGAAGAAAGGAAGGGTGGGGGAAGCTGACATTCATTGCCTACTGTATGCCAGGCTCTGAGCTCTACCTGGGACATCCACACACCCATCCTCCCAGCCCAGTGAGGTAGATAGGGTTGAACCATCCTTCAGATGTGGAGACGAAGGCTCTGGGTGGCCACGGGACATGCTCAAGACAAGTCGTTGGTGGTTACTGGAACTGGGCACCTATGCCAAGCCCATCTCATCCCAATGTAGGAAGTGTCTCTAAAGTGTTGACTAATCTGAGTGTCACAGATTGGAGCTCAGCTGGGTCTGCCCTGGCAGCAGGGAGGCCAGGAGCCGGGATGAGAAGGGCAGAAGGACAGCACAAGGTGGAACTGAGCCAGGTGGCTTCAGTGACGCTCTCGCCCTCCTTAACAAGCACGAGAAACTCATGCGGAGAAAGGACAGACTCTGCCTTCCCTGCAGATGGACCAGGTCCTCCCCTTGCTGAGGTGAGTGCCACTGCCTAAGCCGCCACTCCAGTGCTCTCAGAGACCCCGCACAGGCCTGCAGAGACCACCGCAGAGAGCACTGGGTCCCTCAGTGGCAAGAAGTAGAGGGAGGAAGAGGGAGCCGATGGATGTGAGTATTGGGTTTTTCTGTCCTGAAGCCACGTAGATCTGCAGGGAAACTTATTCCTCTGAGATCCAGCCCTTAAACCCTGAGCAGACCCAGGCCACACTGCTCAGGAACAGGACACGACAACGCTGTACTCTGGTACCCATGGCCTTCACCTTGGGCTTCTGTGAGGGTGTTGTACTCCCCAGATCCTTGACAATAATCCTGCCTTAAGAGTGACAGACATCATCACAACCACGTCTTCCTTTTAGTTGCCACCAATATTCAGAGTTTTCTTCACCGTGTCCCCCCATATGCATGTAATACAACATTTGTGGAAATCACTTTAATAATAAACAAAATGAACCTAAATATTGCTCTTTTCACTTATTCATCAGATGACATGATTTGGGGGGAAATGGCAACTGGAATCCAAAAAGACAAGATCTAAGAAATTGTGTGACCTCTTGAGGGTTGAAAGTCAAAGAGCTACTAAGAAGACCTTCTAGAAAGCAAAGCAGGCCAGGCACAGTGGCTCACATCTGTAATCCCAGTACTTTGGATCCTCAAGATGGGAGAATTACTTGAGTTCAAGAGTTCAAGACCAGCCTGGGCAACATAGCAAGGCCCTCATCTCTAAAAAAAAATTTTTTTAATTAAAAAAAAAATAGGCTGTTCCCTTGCTAGACTCTGGTGTGGCCATGTGCTCTTTGAGCTATGGCTGTCTTCATGCTTCCTGGCTTTGGCCCCCTTCTCCACGTTGGGGTGGTAAATCTTTTCTTTCTCTTTCTCTAATTTTAAATAAACTACATTTTCTAATCTAAAAAAAATAGAAAGAAAAGCAGAACAGTGAGTGTGAGATCCATATGTGGAGAGGTAGAGAGGCACCCCCATTTAGGAAACAAAGATGTTCCTACCTGAACTGCCAGAAAGTAAAACGTTCGTGTTTCAAATCCCATGTCTCCTCATAGCTTTCTTTCTTTAAGTAGGGGTCTCTGTCTCCAGGCTGGAGTGCTGTGGCACAATCATGGCTCCCTGCAACCTCAACCTCCTGGGCTCAGGTGATCCTTCCGCCTGAGCCTCCCAAGTAGCTGGAACTACAGGCACATGCCACCACACCCAGCTGATTCTATTTTTCATAGAGACAAGATCTCACTGACTTGCCAGACGGGTCTCAAACTCATGGACTCAAGCAGTCCTCCCATCTCAGCCTCCCAAAGTGTTGGGATTACAGGTGTGGGTCACCGCACCTGGCCCTCATAACTTACATTATAAACGAGATGTCCTTTTACCCTGGAGCTTTAATCTGGAAGTCATGGTCACAGTGAGCCTCAGGGAGTCCGGGACTCCTCGAAATTAGACACACACACGCACATACACATTTCTCTAGGAATATGAACCACAGCTTTCCTGATTATAAAGGAAATCTAGAGCCTCACAAAAGCTAATAGCAGCTATTCTCCTCAGTAAGTAAGCCTCTGACCATACACTCAAGAGAGGAAAAACAATTTTATAAAATAGCAATTCATGCTCTAACCAACTGACACGTGAACACCACGCCATTCCTTGGTTAACACAGTGCTTTAAAAGTCCAAGGAGGCTTCAGCATCTATACCCAAAAGAATTGAAAGCAGGTGCTTGAACGGATGTGTGTACACCCACGTTCACAGCAGCATTATTCACAATAGCCGAAGGGTGGAATCAACTCAGAAGCCCATGGATGTATGAATGAAGGGATAAGCGCAATGTGGCCTATTTATACGATGGAATCATATTCAGCCTTAAGAAAGAAGGAAATTCTGACACATCTTACAATGTGGAAGAACCTTGAAGACATTATGCTAAGTGAAATAAGCCAGTTGCAAAAAGACAAATTCCATATTTTTTACATATCTGGGGTAGTCCAATTTGTAGGGACAGAAAGTAGAATGGTGATCTCCAGGAGCTGGGGGAGGAGAGAATGGGGAGGTAATGTTTAATGGGGAGGTACAGAGATTCCGTGTGGGAAGGTGAAAAAGTTCTGTTGGCTGGGCGTGGTCGCTCACACCTGTAATCCCAGCACTTTGGGAGGCTGAGGTGAGTAGATTGCCTGAGCCCAGAAGTTCAAGACCAACTTGGCAAACATAGTGACACCTCATCTCTGCAACAACAACAACAAAAAAAATCAAAGTCAGGCATGGTGGCAAATGCCTCTAATCCCATCTACTTGGGAGGTTGAGGCTGCAGTGAGCTGTGATCATGCCACTACACTCCAACCTCGGTGACAGAGTGAGACCCCCCCAACTCAAAAAAAAAAAAACTCTTGAATGGTGGTTTTTTTGTTGTTAAAATGGTAAATTTTAGTCAGGCGAAGTGCCTCACTCCTGCAATCCCAGCACTTTTGGGAAGTGGAAGAGAGAGCATTGGCTGAGTCCAGGGGTTCAAGACCAGCCTGGGCAACTTGGCAAGACCTTATCTCTACAATAAATTTTAAAAAATTACCAGGTGTGATAGTGCGTGCCTGTGGTTCCAGTTACTTGGAAGGCTGAGGCAGAAGGATTGCCTGAGCTCAACAGGTCGAGGCTGCAATAGCAGTGAGTATGCCACTGCCCTCCAGCCTGGGTGACAGAGTGATACTGACTCAAAAAAAAGTAAATTTTATATTATGTCTGTTTTACCATAATTAAAGAAAATAAGGTCTAAGGAGAAAGCAATGATGACATTCTGGGAGCTCACAACATACTGGACATTTCTGCAGGTTTCTACCGAAGTCCTCATGAAGATAGGATCAAAACAATCTTTGGACTGGACATTGCGCTGGGACACCACCTGGCCTAGCTCACAGATGTGAGAGGCATGTGGATTGAGTGTGGCCTTATTTCCCAGATCCCAAGTCCAAGATTAATTCCACTGCCTTGCAAAGCACAGGACCATATTCCAACTTGTTCTAGCCTTGCTCTGTGTGGTGCAGAAATTTAGGAAATATCACCTCTGGTTAGTCTGGGACTGATCTGTTCCACATAACAGTATTTCTGGACTTCTAAACTCTATGAGTTCATTAACCAAATTCAGTCATTTTAGCAAATAAAGTGTGGATGCCATCTGTTGCCTTTTCTACTCATTTTAGGATTAAGAGATTAAATATATATTTGGATAAATGAAAATCACATTGTAAAGCAGTTCTTGAGCAAGCTTCTGGGGGAGAGTATAAATAATACTGCACCAATAGATCTGAAAATTTAGATGTAATGGACGAATTCCTAGAAAAGCTTAACTTACCAAACAACACAGGAAGAAATGGAAAATTCAAACAATCCTATAACTAGGCCAAGGTGGGAGGATTACTTGAGGCCAGGAGTTTGAGACCAGCCTGGAAAACATAGTGAAACCCAGACTCTGAAAAAAAAAATTAGCCAAGTATGGTGGCACACACCTGTAGTCCTAGGTACTTGGGAGGCTGAGGTGGTAGAATAGCTTGAACCAAGGAATTTGAGGTTGCAGTGAGCTATGATCATGCCACTGCACTCTGACTTGGACAATACAATGAGATCCTGTCTCTAAAATAAAGAAGAGAGAGAGAGAGAGTTACCAACAATGAAAGAAAATATAAATTTCACTACATTAAAATTTTAAAGTTTGGCTGGGTATGGTGGCTCACACCTGTAATCCCAGCACTTTGAGAGGACAAGGTGGGGGAGGATCACCTGGGCCCAGAAGTTTAACACCAGCCTAGGCAACATAGCAAAATCTCATCTCCACAAAAGAATAAACAAAAATTAGCAGGGCATGGTAGTACATGCCTGTAGTCCCAGCTACTCAGATGGCTGAGGCGGAAGGATTGCCTGAGCCCAGGAGGTTGAGGCTGCAGTGAGCTGTGATAAGCCACTACACTCCAGCCTGGATGACACAGTGAGACTTGGATTAGAATTTTTTTTTTTAACTTTCAGAAAGCCTATTCTTCAAAAGACACCATACAGAAAAAAAGACAAAACTAAACCAGAAGACATTTGCAGCATATGTAGCTGACAAAGGGTTAGTATCCAAAATGTACAAGGAACTCCCACAAAACAATAAGGAAAAAAGGCAAAAACCTCAATTAAAAAAAAAATTGAGCAAGCCTGGCATGGTGGCTCATGCCTATAATCCTAGCACTTTGTGAGGCCGAGGTGAGAGGGTTGCCTGAGTCCACGGGTTCAAGACCAGTCTGGGCAATTTGGCAAGCCCTCATCTCTACAATAAATTAAAAAATTAGCCAGGCATGGTGGCGCATGCCTGTAGTTCTAGCTACTTGGAAGGCTGAGGCGGAAGGATCGCCGGAGCCCAGCAGGTCGAGGCTGCGGTGGCCGGGAGCGGCCACTGCACTCCAGTCTGGGCGACCGAGTGAGACTCCAACTCAAAAAAAAAAAAAAAAAATTGTGCTTATATATACCAAAAATAAATAATCTGAATATAAAATTAAGAACAAAATCCTCTTATAATATAGTCAAAAAGAATAAAATACTTAGAAATAAATTTACCAAAAGAAGTGTGAAACTAATTAGCCAGGCGTGGTGGCGCGTGCCTGTAGTTCCAGCTACTTAAGAGGCTGAGGCAGAAGGATTACCTAAGCTTGGCAGTTCAAGGCTATGGTGGCCGTGAGCATGCCACTGCACTCCAGCCTGGGCGACAGAGTGAGACTCTGACTCAAAAAAAAAAAAGTGTGGAACTGTACAATGGAAACCATAAAACATCACTGAAAGAAATTAAAGAGCAGTGTTCGTGGGCCGGGCGTAGTGGTTCATGCCTGTAATCCCAACACTTTGAAAAACGGAGGAGGGAGAATTGCCTGAGTCTAGGGGTTCAAGACCTGCCTGGGCAACTTGGCGAGACCTCGTCTCTACAATAAATCAACTTAGCTGATCATGGTGGTACATGCCTGTAGTTCCAACTACTTAGAAGGCTGAGGTGGAAAGATCAGCTGAGCCAAGGAGGTTGAGGCTGCAGTGGCCATGAGCATGTCACTGCACTCCAGCCTGGGCGACAGAGTGAGACCCCAACTCAGAAAAAAAACTATAAAATAAACACAAACTGCAAACCAGCAAACAAATACATGGTGGGGACCCAAAAGACTGGAATTTACTTATTTAAAAATTGTGTATTTATTCTTCTATGTTTAAACTTCAGTCACCTTCAAAGTACTCTCTGTTGGATGCAATACACCTATCGAGATTCGAGAAGCATTTTTCCACTACTCAAAGCAGTTTTGTTTTGGTTTTTTTTGAGTCAGAGTCTTACTCCATCGCCTAGGCTGGAGTGCAATGGGAAGCTCGTGGCCACCTCAGTGTCGACTTGCTGGGCTCAGGCGATCCTTCCGCCTCAGCCTTCCAAGTAGCTTGAACTACAGGGGTGCACTACCACACCTGGCTCAATTTTTGACATATTGTAGAGAAGAGGTCTCACCAAGTTGCCCAAGCTGGTCTCAAACCCCTGGGCTCAGGCAATCCTCTCGCCTCAGCCTCCCAAATTGCTGGGGTTATAGGCTTGAGCCACCGTATCCGGCCTTCAAAACAGTTTTTGAACTCATCAATTTTTTTTTTATTAATCAATATTTTTTATTATGGTTTTGTGGGGTACAGTTAAGGGTT
>NW_007250949.1:504154-505187 GCF_000164805.1 Carlito syrichta | reverse complement strand
CAACAGTGTAGAAGTGTTCCCTTTTTGCCACACCCTCTCCAGCAGCTGTTATTTTTTGTGAACTCATCAATTTTGATGTCTTTTAGTGCTTCTGCTGTTTTTTTGTTTCACGTCTTCCACACCAGCAAAACGTTTCCCTTTTTCATCCAGGGAAATCAGACTTTTTTCATCCAGGGAAATCAGATCGGATGAATAGGGAGGGCGGGGTACAGGGGTCATGCTTTTTCAGGTAAAAAATTGCTGAACACTTATTGGGGTGTGGGCAGGTGGGCTCGTCAATCACCCATCATGAAATGGACAGATGCATTGAAAGAATCTGCAAAAAATTCACTGAAACTGAATGCAGTCTCTCACAACAACACTAGCTGGCATGCTGATGCCAATGGGTTCCTAGGACACTTGCCTAGCAGGGGAAGCCTGTACTACAAGAGACCTGCCTTCCAAAAGAAAATTCTGATTTGGGGGGTGTCCTCTCATATTTAATGATCCCATCTTATTAAATGTTCAGGGCCAGACATGGCGGCTCACACCTGTAATCCCAGCACTTTGGGAAGCCAAGGCAGGAAGATTGCTTGAGCCCAGAAGTTCAAAACCAGCCTAGGCAATATAGTGAGACTTCATTGCTACATAAAAAAATTAAAAACTTAGCCGGACATGGTGGCCCATGCCTACAGTCCCAGCTACTTAGGAGGCTGAGGCAGAAGGACCACATGAGCCCAAGAGGTTGAGTCTATAGTGAGCTGTGATCATGCCACACTGTACTCTAGCCTGGGCAATAGAGTGAGACCCCTCAACTCAAAAAAGAAAAAAAAAGTTCAGAATAGGTAAATTCTTAGAAATAGAAAGTAGAAGCCGGGTTCAGTGGCTCAGCCTGTAATCCCGAGCCTTTGGGAGGCTGAGGTGAGTGGATTGCTTGAGCCCATGGGTTCGAGACCCGCCTGGGCAGCAAGACCTCATCTCTACAATAAATCAAAAAAATCAGCCGGGCGTGGTAGCGCATGCCTGTAATTCCCGGCTACTTGGAAAGCTGAGT
>NW_007250949.1:503295-504134 GCF_000164805.1 Carlito syrichta | reverse complement strand
CAGAATGAAACTCCAACTCAAAAAAAAAAAAAAGAAAAGAAATAGAAAGTAGATTAGTAGTTGCCAAGGACTGGGGAGAAACTGCTAATAGGGGGTTTCCTTTTTGGAGTGATGAAAATATTCTGAAATTAGATCACATTGATGTCGTACAACCTTGTGAATATATAGAAAACCACCAAAATGTATAATTTAAAAGGGTGAATGTCATAGTATATGAATTCTTCCTCAAAAAAAGAAAAAACAGGAACAGGAGGCCACTATCTTGTTAAACAGGTCAGTCACAGAAAGACAAACACGGCATGTTCTCACATAGTGGGAGCTAAATAATGCATATGGGGACCCCAATAAAACCCAGAATTATCTTTTTGGAGGGTGGGCCCTTTGTAATACAGACTTCCCCCACTATGTAGGTGTTCTAGAAACCCCTCAGTCTTTATCTGGAAGTTTTGAGAAGGTTGTGTCACGATTTACAGAAGAAACACCCCGAAATGTGGCAAACAGGTGACTGGTTCTTCTACCATGACAAAGCACCTACCAACACCATGCTGAGTGTTCAGCAGTTTTTGACCAGAAATGACATGACCCCTGTGCCCTACCCTCCCTATCCACCTGATATCGCCCTGAGTGACTTTTTTGTTTCCTGGATGAAAAAAGTCCTCAACCAGGCTCGGTGGCCCAGCCTGTAATCCCAGCACTTTGGGAGTCCGAGGCGAGCGGATTGCCTGAGCCTGCGGGTTCAAGACCTGCCCGGGCAACTTGGTGAGACCTCGTCTCTACAGTAAATCAAAAATTAGCCGGGCATGGTAGTGCACACCTGTAGTTCCGGCTACTTGGAAGGC
>NW_007250949.1:493712-503144 GCF_000164805.1 Carlito syrichta | reverse complement strand
ATGCCACTGCACTCCAGTCTGGGCAACAGAGTGAGACTCCAACTCAAAAAAAAGAAAACAGTCCTCAAAGAGAAACATGTTGCTGATGTGGAAAAGGTGAAACAAAAAACAGCAGAAGCACTAAAAGGCATCAAAATCGACGAGTTCAACAACTGTTTTGAATAGTGGAAAAAGAGTCTCGATAGGTATATTGCATCCAACGCTGCATCCAACGGAGAGTACTTTGAGGGTGACTGAAGTTTAAACTGGAAGAATAAATACACCATTTTTAGTTTGATAAATAAATTCTGGTCTTTTGAGGTTCCCCTTCGTACACATGGAGGTAGAATATGGAATGGCACTTGGAAAGGTGGGGAGGCTCAGGACAGGGTGGATTATGAAAATGTGTTTAACAGGTACAATATATGATATTCAGGTGATGGATGTTCTAAAAGCCCTGACTTTACCACTACACAATCTATCCATGTAACAAAATTACACTTGTGCCCCATAAATGTATGCAAATGAAATGGAAAGAAAACAACCCTATAATGTAGAGTGAAGAAAGTTCCATAAGATTATAATGTATTGACTGGGCTTTGTGACTCAGCCTGTGATACCAGCACTTTGGGAGACCGAGGCGAGTGCATTGCCTGAGCCCACAGGTTCGAGACCCACCTAGGCAACTTGGTGGGACCTCATCTCCATAATAAATCAAAAATTAGCCAGGCATGGTAATGCACGCCTGTAGTTCCAGCTACTTGGAGGGCTGAGGCAGAAGGATTGCCGGAGCCCAGCAGGTCGACCTTCCAGCCTGGGCAAGAGAGACTCCAATTCAAAAAAACAAAAAAAAAAATTATAATATATCTTTAAATCTCAAAAGCAAGCAAAACTAAACAATATACTATTTAATTAAACATATGCTCAAATGTGATAAAAGAATTTTTTAAATAATGGAAATAACAAACATCCAGTCCAGTATAGTGATTTCCCTTACCAGGAGACAAAAGGTAAAATAATAGAGGAATACAGTACCAGCAATGTAAGAATTTATAAAAGATTTCACTAGGAATGTGGCATTCAACTATTTTAAAGAACAACAAAGGACGGGCAAAGCATGGTTTTAACACATTTCCTTAGGAAGGAAGACGCCATATTGGAGAGCAGACTACAGTCTCTCGGTCAAGGCCACCCAGAGAGCTTTTTCTCCATCATGGAAGCAGGTCACTGTCTCTTGGACTGAAGAACAGATGAAGTTGTCAAAGTCAAGATAAAAATGCAAAGATGAATATACATATTTATTATATGTATTGACTATATATTATATACATATATATATATTTTTTTTTTATTGAGGTAGTGTCTTGCTGTGTTGCCCAGACTGGTCTTGAGCTCAAGGAATCTCTCCTAGACCTCACAAAGTTCTGGGATTATAGGTATGAGCCACCACCACACCTGGCCAAATCTTTAAATTTAATGTTTTATTTGGGAAGAGAGTTGCAATTCGGGCATTAACACCGACCAGCTGGTCTTTGGTATCTCAGAACAAAAAGAGGGACTTTTTTATTTTTCTTTTTTAAAGAGAAATGTTTCTTGTTACTCTTTGAAAAAGTTCATTGGCTGGCAAGCTCTGATTGGTAAGAGACAGTGGTAGGCAAAATTAGTCCTAGAGTTGCAGTAAGTTATCTCAGAAGTTATAGATAAAGCTAGTTTTAGAGAGTTACATTTTTGGAACAATGTGTCGTACCCTGAGTGCTTTTTCCCCCAGCTTCTTGACGTTATTTTAGTTGGGTTTGATAAGAATGTCCCACTTCTTATGGTCAACTTTCACATTTCCCCCTTTCGATCAAGTTATTTATTTGAAAACGTTCCTGATCAACCATTTTGAAGTTAGGTTAACTGTTCCTTGGTGTCAGGACAGACCTGTCTCAGTTGTCTCTGTCCCATGTCAGGGAAGGTGTAGGGGTCTATGTCAGGGACCCAGGCTATATTTGAATAACAAAGAGGCCAGGCCTGGCACCGTGGCTCATGCCTATAATCCCAGCACTTTGGGAGGCCTAGGGAAAAGGATTGCCTGAGCCCAGGAGTTTGAGACCAGCCTGGGCAACATGGTGAGACCTCGTCTCAGAAATAAATCAAAAAATTAGCGGAGAGTGGTAGCATACCCATAGTCCCAGCTAGTCAGACTGAGGTGGAAGGATCACCTGAGCCCAGCAGGTCAAGGCTGCAGCGGCTGTGATCATGCCACTGCCCTCCAGCCTGGGCAACAGAGTGAGATTCTGACTCAAAAAAAAGACCAAAAGGAAAAGTTCTCAAGACAGGTTTTCCTGGAGTCTAGCATCTTTCTAATCATCCCAGCCAACCTGATCACACATAAAACTTCCTTCCATGAGCCCTTCTTTTATAAATCTTCTTTGACTTATTTGGGCATTTTATCATTTTCTCAAAGCCCAGTCTTAGTCATGTAAATTTTTTTGGAGCAACCAATTATTTTATCTTTGGATAAAAAAATATCATATAAGATTATTTTTAAAACAAAATTATTTTTAATTTATATTTTGATTAGTAAACCTAAATATGTTTAGTCTTTTTAGAAAACTTAAGAAGCCAATAATGAATGTATATGTATTTAACTATTTGTTGTAACTTTTAAAGATCTTATTTGGATATGATGCAGACATTTAATGAGTATTATTTAACATCACATAACTTTAAGATTTAAAATTACAGCTGGGCACAGTAGCTCACACTTGTAATCCCAGCGTTTTGGGAGGCCGAGGTGAGAGGACTGCCTGAGCCCAAAGGTTCAAGAACAGCCTAGACAACTTGGCAAGACCTCACCTCTACAGTAAATAAAAAAATTAGCTGGGCATGGTAGCACTCGCCTCTAGTTCTGGCTACTTGGAAGGCGGAGGTGAAAGGATCACCTGAGCCCAGTAGGTCGAGGCTGCAGTGGCCTTAAGTGTACCACTGCACTCCAGCCTGGGCAACGGAGTGAGACTCCAACTCAAAAAAAAAAAAAAAAAAAGAAATAGTATGAAGTTCAAAATTATTTTCTTTTTGTATCTGCTGGTTTTCAAGGGTTTTTACTTAAATAATCAGTATGCCAGAAAAGCTGCTTAGGAGAAGGACAAACAGGAGGAATTATAGAAAGAGGAAGGCAAGCTCTGGAGACGAAAAGTCTCAACTAGCTTTAATTTTTTTTTTTTTTTTTTGAGACAAGGTTTCCCTCTGTGACTGAAGTTAAAATGCAGTGTCACAATCATAGCTCACTGCAGCCTCAAAAAAATTTTCAAGTGATTCTCCCATTTCAGCCTCCTGAGTAACTAGGACTACAGGCATGTGATACCCTGCCCAGCCCAGCTAATTTTTTTATTTTATTTTTTACTTTATAGAGACAGAATTTCTTATGTTGCCCAGGTTGCTCTCACACTCCTGGCCTCAAGAGATTGTCCTGCAGTGCTGGGATTACAGGTGTGAACCACTGCACTTGGTCTCAGCTAATTTAGAGACTATATTTTGTATCAAAGCAATCTTTGAGTCCCGAATGTGGTTTCTTGTTTTTTGTTTTTTGTCTTTTTAGCCTCAAGATACCAGTGAGATATGCATATCTTATTTGGAGTGTATGATTGTATATCCACAGTCATTTGTTTTAAGAACAACAGAGACTGAACGATCTTTAAAATGTTTGAACATGTTACTAGATGGAGTCCCAGAAAATATTTTGACTTGTCTTCAACTTTGAGAGCTCATTTGTAACTTAATTTATCTAGTGATTTAGTTCAATGCCAAATACACAAAGGCCAAATAAATGAAAGCGCTGATGAAAAATGAAACATACATTTACCAAGAGGGATGACAGCCTTCTCCAAATGAAAGGGGAAGTCTCCTTATTTCAACCTGAAGGTCCAAACATTGCAGCGGAGGAAAATAGCCCTCCCCAACTAAAGATCTCCCAGACAGCAGTTTCTCTTCCTTTTCAAACAGGAAGAGAAACACCCCTCCCCAACTGTGGTGCTATAATGTAGATATTGGTTTTCATCCATGATTCCTGGCTCACAACTCCCATAGACTTTGTTACAGTCTTTTGTTAAATGTGGGAGAACTGTAAGCCTCAGAATACAGAATGTCTCCCTCTGACTTTCTCCTGCCTTCCTTTTACCTGCCCAAGGTAGGACTCTAATATAATTGTGGGGCAAAAAATGCTTGTTCCAGAGTCTTACTCCATACCCTAGAGGAAGGAATGCTATACAGAGAGGCCAAGAAAAGTCTGGACAGGCCTTGCTGGGCTTAGATCATGCGCTTTTTGTCCAGTTACATTTCTACATGGTTGCCAATCATGCCTATGTAATTAAGTCTCTATAAAAATCCAAGAGGGCTCTCCACCCAACCGTGCCATGCCGCCATCATGGACACAAGCCGTGTGCAGCATATCAAGCTGGCCAGGGTCACCGAAGTGCTGGGCAGGACTGGCTCGTAAGGATAGTGCACGCAGGTGCATGTGGAATTCATGGACAACACGAGCCGTTCCATCATCCGCAATCTGAAAGGTCTGGTGCGCGAGGGCAACATGCTCACCCTGTTGGAGTCTGAGCGAGAGGCTTGGGGGCTGTACTGAGCTTGACTGCTGGGTCCAGGATGTTGGGGTCAACACTCGGGAATGGTCATGGTCTGTGACTGTTAAATAAAGCATTTGTGTGGTATGTCAAAAAATCCAAGAGGACAGGGTTCGGAGAGCTTCCAGATAACTAGACATATAGAGGTTTCTGGAGGGTGATGCACTAGGAAGGGCACGGAAGCCTCACACACCTTCCCCCATACTTTGCCACATACATCTCTTCATCTTTATTCTTTGTAATATCCTTTATAATAAATTGGTAAAAGAGTTACCCTGAGTTCTGTAAGCCACTCCAGGAAATTAGTTGAAAATAAAGAGGAAATCATGAGAACCCCAACTTGAAGCCAGTAGGTCAGAAGTTCTGGAGGCCCAGTTTTGTGACTGGTGTCTTGGAGGGGGCAGTCTTGAGGACTGAGTCCTCACCCTGTGAGATCTGACACTATCTCAGCATAGATTGTGTTGGAAATGGATTCAAAGATACCCAGCTGGTGTCCACTGCTTGGTACGTGGGGGGGGAAACCCCACATTTGTTCACAGAAGTCTTTTATGTTAATGATTGTGGTGGAAGTGTGCGAGCAGAGGGAAAAACCCTAGAGAGTTTTCCTTGTTCCAACCATATCCCAAATAAAACAGAACTCAAACCAAATTCAGGAGTTCTGTCCAAGAGAGACTCACCAGGGGGAGAAGATGTGATCCACAGATGGAAGTTGGGGGTGGCACAAAGAGCCTCAGTGTGAGTCCCTCTTGCTGTAGTTCCAAAGGCCAGTGATTCTCTGCAGGGTCAGTCAGCTTTGGATCCCACTTCTGACACCATATATGTCAAAGTCAAAATAAAAATGTACAGACAAATCTCTAAAGTTTTATTTGGAAGAAAGAATTACAATTTGGGGCATACACACAGACCAGGTGGTCTTTGGTATGTCTGAAGAATGAAGAGGTTTAGTAGATTAGAGGTTTATTAGTATATGACATATACTGCTCTTTTAGAAAGTTCATTGGCACTAGTAAGGATTTGGTGACCTGGCAAACTCTGATTCATGAGAGAGAGTGTTGGGCAAAATTAGTCCTGGAGTTGCAGTAATTTATTTCAGAAGCTATAGGTAAAACGTGTTTTAGGTTCCAACAAGCAGTTTCGGTAATCAGGTTTTCAGAAAATTGCATTGTTGGGACAATGTCTTACACCCTGAGTACTTTCCCCCCTAATTTCTTGACTGTTTTAATTGGGTATGATAGGAATGAACCATTTCTTATGATTAACTTTCAAAAAGTCATTGCTTGGGTCTAGACTCCATGGTGTATGAAAAATCCAGTTTCTATCAGTACCCTCAGCACAGCTCTTAGCATACACAACATTCAGGGACCAAAGATCAGCTTGAGCTTGCAATTTTCAGGATAGAAGGGCCTTTTTTAAAAACTCTTTTTCCCCCTTTCCTTACTCTTCTTTTCCATTGGGGGGGATGAGGGGAGCAGAGGGCTAATATTATGTTGATTAAATGCATATTCAGGCCAGGCTCGGTGGCTCAGCCTGTAATTCCAGCACTTTGGGAGGCCGAGGCGAGTGGATTGCCTGAGCCCGCGGGTTCAAGACCCATCCGGGAAACTTGGCGAGACCTCGTCTCTACAATAAATCAAAAATTAGCCAGGCGTGGTAGCGCGCACCTGTAGATTGGGCTACTTGGAAGGCTGAAGTGGAAGGATTGCCGGAGCCCAGCAGGTCGAGGCTGCAGTGGCCAGGAGCGTGCCACTGCACTCCAGTCTGGGCGACAGAGTGAAACTCCAACTCAAAAAAAAAATGCATATTCAATGGCTCTTCAGGAGGTAACATCTCAGCTGACACTGAAGAAGGAATCAGAATTAACAAGGTGGGGGTTGGTGGGCAATGGCTTTCTGGCAGAAGAAAGAGCACAATGGGCTCCAGGAGCTGAAGAAAACCAGAGAGGCAAAGACTCACAGAATGGGGGAAGAATGTGATAAAACGAAGCTGGAAAGGTTGGCAGGGCTGGATCACGCCAAGCCTTGGAGGTCACATGAAGTGGTTGGAGCTTTATTCCTGGTATACCAGATAACCACAAAGGGTTTCAAGTAGGGATCTGATACAATTGAGTTTACATTTGGGGAGGAGCATGTAAAACAGGCCGGCCCTGTCAGAGCATCACATTCTCCTGGTCATGGGGATTAGATCAGGGATGCTCACAGAAGCCAATCAGCCCCTGAGACAACCACTGGGATTCAGGCTCCTTTCCCCAGTGGGACTGGATCCTTGGGAGGATGTGGGCTGGGCTGGGCTGGAGCTATTGCAGTCATCTTGTAACTGCAAGGGGAGAGTCCATCGGAGAGGAAAGCCCATACACAGATGAGCAAAGCTCAGAGATAAGACAGAAATACTAGATAGTGGTAATGTTTTTAGAGCCCCTCAATCAAGCTGGACCTGAATATGTTGCATGGACATCTATGTTATGTGAGCCAATAAATAGCCGTTTTTCTTAAGCCAGTTCAAGTTGGATTTACTGTTCCTTGAAGTAAATAAGCTCCAGGTTGATATACAGGATGAGGAAGATGAAGGTGTCAAAGATTAACAGGTTTAAGTTAGTGCAGTGTATGGCTGCTCATATGAGCATGAGGTAACTACCTATACGGGCAGAAGACTAAAAGGCATGATAAACAACATAATCAAATAACATCACCAGGCCCCAACTTTGTTTTTGCAATGACTGGGTCTGTGAAGAAGATGTTAATTCTTACCTAATTACAATATAATATTGTTATGTATCTACCAACTATTCACAGTGAGGTCCTGTCATTTCTGCCCACCTGTGACCTGATTGTGCCTGTTCTGTCCTGAAGAAGCGTGAAGCCTCAGGAAATTATAGGTTACATGTAAATGAAACTGTGTGGGAGATCTGAGTGATCCTGTATAGAGTATTAGGGTATGGACGGACCGGGTGAGGGTGGAGAGGCGCAGGGAGGTACATCGCACTGTCGGGGCTGGCAAGCCGGAGGTGCGCGCTGGCAACCCAGAGATCTGAGTAGATTGCAAAGAATTGCAACACACAGAGGTGAGAGAAGAAAAGATTTATTTAAGAAAAGTTCACTCCCCACGGACAGGGAGTGGGCCTACACTCTAGATGAGTGTGACCTCATAGCCCCCTAGAGCCCTGGCTTAAATCCTTCTCTTGGAGATGTTGCACGTGACTGCTGTGACTTCCTTATCGACCACCTGTGGATGTCTTAGAGAACCTGTGACACAGAGACCCATTAATACCCGCCCACATTATCACAGCCCCTAGAGAAGGACATGACAAGGATTCTAATTCTCCTGCACCTTCCCAAATGACATTCCTTAGACCTAATGGAGGGTATACCTCCCCCTATCTCCTAGTCATTCCCAGCGGGTAGCTTCGGGGATCCTTGGCTTCCCTGTAGATAGTGTCCAATTTACTGGAAGATCAAATCCCCACCTGCTCCCCCTCTGAGCGGTTATAACTTTTGTAATTACGAGTTTCATGACTTTTACCGTCCTTGCCCAATGCATGATGTCTTAGGCCTTGTAAATTCCCTTTACTCTAGGCAAGCTTGATTGCCACTATGAGATACCTCTGATACCTGGAGGTCTGTTTCTGAAAAGACAAAGTCGGTAAAGTTCATTATACCTAAAGTGTGCATTTCTCCAAAAGTATAGCTTCTACTTTCTCATCATTGTGTCAGGGTTTAAGAACAAGAAAAATGGCTTCCCACTCTCGGTCTGTCCTTTCATAGAGAAGGTTGAAACTTTTTTACTGAAGTGGTTTTTGTGCCCTTTTCTGTAGTGTATATCCAGGTTATTTAGTACTTTTTTTCTTACTGTGCAATAAACCTTTTCAGGAGCAATAAACTTAAAAAAATACCCAAAGTTCATATTTAATTAAAAATTAAGTTTTGAATTTCCATTTCTCAAATTTGATTATGAAAGTGAAACTCTCACAAAATGTTGACCTTCATCTTCCACCATGGGGACCACAGAGAGATCACCAGCCACAAGCCAGTGACACAATTCTGATTCAGAAACATCACATTTCTCAAAAGTTAGTATTTTAAGAAGACTGCACCAGAAAACAAAGTAACACATAGAGTTGCAGAAGTGGGTTTATATATCACTTTGTGAATCATGACTCTTCATTTAGATCAAATACTTTTTATACCAAAAAAAAAAGTACTGCAGTGTGACGGCAACATGTTTTCCTCTGCATCCCTCGCCAACTGGAGTTTAAATTTGAGTCCCTGCAGACCAACCTGTGTCCTACAATAGCGTTGAGCAAGTCCTCTATACTGGTGCCATTTTGTTCAAATTCAGTCCAAAAATGTTTAATCAAAATAGCATCTGAAGCTCAAAAATAATTTCAGCCTTTGAGCTTTTAGCAAATTACAATGATTACAAAGTCACAAACAATAAGACACTGAAATGCATCCCTATGGAGGAAAAGAACTGAAAAGTCAACGAAAGTTCAAAGGAGAACGATTTTTGAAATTTTGTATATATATATTTTTTCTTTTAAAGGTGGGGTCTATGTCATCCAGGCTGGATTTGAACTACTGGACTCAAGCAAGCCTCCCACCTCAGCCTCCCAAGGAGCTGGGACTACAGGCAGGAACCATCACACCCCGGCTCAGGTGCACTCCGAAACATCACCACCTGTAAGAAAAAACTCTTTTGATGGTACACTTACTTTTAATTAGATGCATTTACATTTTGAATCCAAATACAAGGAAATTGACAAGGGCCAAGATTGTGCAGCATCTCCATTTGGTGAAGCATCCAGAGAATCAAAAGTTCCTCCCCTTCCCCCTCCCACCCCCCA
>NW_007250949.1:490691-492852 GCF_000164805.1 Carlito syrichta | reverse complement strand
AGGGGCTGGGGACGGGGGGCCTCGGGCGCCGTGATGGGCAGCTCAGACTTTGCGTCCTTGGCAGCTTGGGAGCGGTGTGGAGCTTGGGGCCGACGAGTGGCGGCAAGAGACCGGTACCTGGGGCCCTGATCCAGCCGCGGCCCGAGCCCGGGCAGGGCTGCGGCGGGAACTTTGGCTCCCATTGTGTGCCCTGAGCGGAGCCCTCCACGCACCCGAGTCCCGCAGCAGCCCTGTGAGGCGTAAGATTCGTCACCTCCGTTTTACAGTTGAGGAAACTGAGGCTCAGGGACTCATGGTCTGTCTGACTTCCAAACCGGAAAGATACTTTTGGCCACTGCCTCCCTCGTGGAGAATAGGAGCCTTGTGAATTTTAAACTGCTGGGTTCTAGAAGTCTTTCCCGGTTCTTCATTGGATTTGAGCCTCAGGTCCCCCTCATTTCGCAGATTAAAGAAAATAGGCTGCGGGACCTAGAGGAGGCATCGTAAGAAAAAACAAAAGGTTTTGAGGCTTTGGGGAGGGCGGTGCTGTTCTGCTCACCTGCCTGCTCTAAGCTGGGCCTGCAAAGCCTCTCTCCCGGTCGTGGCTGAGGGGTGATTCCTGGGTTTTGGCTGCGTGCCCAAGGTGCTGAAGCCACAGTGCCTTCCCTGGACCAGCTGAGGGAGGCCTTTTCTTTAGTTGGAAGCGGGTCCCTTACGGTGCAGCTTCCCAGACTTGGACAAGCCTGGTGGCACAGGTGATGAAGCGGAACCCGTCCAGGCCAAAAAGTAGGGGTTCCCTGAGTCTGGCTACCGTGCAGACCCCACTGTCCCTGAGCCACAGTTTCTCTCTGTGTAATCCTGGTTGGACCAGGGACCTTCATGTCGAAGACATGGCAGCTGCTTTAAAAAAAAAAAAAAAAAAAATCCTTCCAGTGGTACACGATAGTGTGTTTGTAACAGGGGATTTCCTTTGCCACATGACTTGCCTCACTTCTGCCACCATTTCATTCCTGAGGACTTGCCCGGGTCCCAGGCCTGTGCTGCTGGGTGAAAGGAAGACAGTGTGAGATCGCCCCGGCTCCTGCCCAGCCAGCCTCCACTGGCAGTAGACCCCCACCCTGGCAGTCACTGTCCTTTCTGAGTCCCGGTCTCCAGCTAGAAGGTGGAGTTGGGGAGACCTGAGCACCTGGTACCCATGGTATTGGGGGTGGAAGGTAGTGTGAGAAATACACCTCAGCCAGTGCCCCGCACATAGGTGGCAGTTACTATGGTGTCAAGTCCCCTCTGCCCTGGCTGCTGCTGCCCTACTGAGAGGCAGCCAGTGTTTTTCCGTGACCCTCCCAAGCCGTTAAGAGCAGAGCTGAGTCACTGTCTGGCCAGACACAAACCTTCAGCCATTATTCCTGAGTGAAGCCTCCAGCTGCTCTGGGCCCAGGTGTGGAGGCTCAGAGGACTGGAATCCACCCTGGCAGTCACCAGCCGCGAACCACACCCACCAACCAAACACGCACCTGCCCAAGTCCTGGGACCCCCTCAACCCCCAGCAAAGCCGATGGCCTGGCTGCCTGGCCCTCAACTGCTTCCCTCAAAGGACAGGGACAATTAAAAGAATGTTTTAAAAATGCCTACTCTTCTGTCTGCACAAACTTCCCAGTTGCAAAACCACGCCCCTTTGTTATCTCCTTGGGGCTCTAACAAGCCCATCATGAAGGGGTTTTGGTTGCCCCTATTTGACAGCTGGGGAGAAGCCAAGGCAGGCCCTGTCCTCCTTACTCTGCCTCCACTGTCCCCAGGAAGGTGTGGGGATGGAAGGCCAGGGATTTGGAGTACTGGGCTCGAAGCTGAGGCGTGGATTCCAGTCCTCTGAGCCTGTCTCTTGGTTTCTTAAACTGGAGGCAAAGGCAGTGGCCTCCCCAGGACTGCTGTGAGGATTAAAACAGAACTTTGAAGCTTGGTCCACCTGCTCCCAGGAGGTGCCTGAGCGCCCCTCGTCTTCAAAGTGATTCCTGGTTTGTTCCACATGAGGCAGCCCTATCTGCCCGGGCCTTTCTGCCTCTAGGCCTGTGCTCCTGTCAGTACCTCTGCCCGAGTTCCGTTCCACTCCCACCCCATAACCACACATTTCAATCTTCCCCTCCAGAGCAATTTACCTGCTACTCTTCTTTTTTTTTTTTTGAGTTGG
>NW_007250949.1:471068-490593 GCF_000164805.1 Carlito syrichta | reverse complement strand
AGCCTGTAATCCCAGCACTTTGGGAGGCCGAGGCGAGTGGATTGCCTGAGCCCGCTGGTTTGAGACCAGCCCAGGCAACTTGGTGAGACCTTGTCTCTACAACAAATCAAAAAAATTAGCCGAGCGTGGTTGGTTCTCTTATGCCCATTGTAAGGATGAGGAAACAGGCAGAGTGGTTGTGTGACTTGTTCAAGGTCACAAATTTAGGAAGTGGTGAAGCCAAGATTTGAACACACACAGCCTGGCTCCAGAATCTGTGGGAGTCCCCCTTGCTGGCTTGTGATAGAGACAGTGCATGCGTATGGTTGGGCCTGAGACACCTCTGGCTCCAAGGCATATAAGACCAAGAAAGGAAACCTCCAGGATCCCAGCCCTTATCTTCCCATCCCACCTTGACAGAGCCTCAAAATAGCCCCAGGTGCTCCAGCCCTGCTTCCTGCTGACCTGAGCTGTTAGGGGGCTGGAAGAGGCTTCCTTGTGGGTTGCCTCAGCGGCCCTAGTGTTGGATGTGTTCTTCTAGTAAGAGGGAAATTGGCGTGCACTCCCTGGCTATCAAGATCCCAACTCTTCCGTTGACCTCCACTGTGACAAATGCCACCCCCTCTACCTTTGGGGCCTCCTTTTCCCTGTTGAGAGAGGGGGCTGGACTGGAAGATCTCCGGCATGGCTGCAGTCCCGTCTCCACACGTGATATCTAGTGAGATAAATTAGATCCCCATTCTGTGATGTCTCCAGGAGTCTCGGTTTCCCCTCCTGTAAGATGGTGTGGGTAGGCTGTAATAAACAGGTCCTGCTTCTCTGAAGAACTCAAGTTTGTCCTTGAGGCCCCGGCACAGCACCCCCGGTGGCCAGAGCAGAAGGCCTGGCTGAAGTGAAAGGATTGGGGCTGAGATTTCCCCACATCCCCTGCTGACCCGTGCTTTGGCTCCCAGGTTTTTGATGCTGGGGAAATGTTTGGGATCATGCAAGTGGAGGAGGTGGAAGAGGAAGAGGATGAGGCCACTCGGGAGGTGCAGAAAAAGCAGCCCAATCCGGGGAGTGAGCTGTGCTACAAGGTCATCGTGACCAGCGAGAGTGGGCTCCGGGCAGCTGACCCCAACAGGTAGGAGACACGTAGGAGCTGGGATGGGCACAACTGCTTCTTTCAGGGGCCTAGCTTCCTTTCAAAGAGATTCTACCAAGACTGTCACTGTTGAGAGGATGGCAATAACTGCAGACATTCCGAGCTTCCTTTAGCATCATAGACTTTCTGAGGACCGCCTTGTGGTGTGATGTGTAGCCAGCTATGTTCCCTGCAGGGCTTCAGAGTAGTGTCCGTGTCAACACAGCAGTCTCGTGGTAACTAGGTTGAATACCTCCTGGTAGTCTCACCATCACGATGGTCCTGCTACAGGATGATATGAGTTCCAATTTTGCTGGCAAGAAACAGATGGGAAGGGTTTGCTCGAGGCCACCCACTGGTTAGGGATACAGGTCTGGCTTACTCTGGAGCCCCTTCCCGGTCCTGCTGAATTGTCATCTGAGGTGGGCCCAGGAAGCATGAGGACCTGAGACCCAGAGCAGAACTGGGCCTGAACCCCAGACAGGACAGACCTGCAGGCCCCTCTGCCAAAGGCTTGTTGGAACCTTGAGGAAGAAACTTGCTTGCCTCTGAGAATCACTGGGCTTGTCAGGCAGGGATCTGGTCTTTTTTGCAGAGCTTTTCTAGCCATGAGTAGGTGCTCATCCCAGGCTCGCCTTTCCCCTTAAGTTTCGCACAGCAATCCTTCCTTTGCACTGATCTGTCCCTGCCCTGTGCCACTCAGGCCCAGAGATAGGTAACTCAGACACAGCGGCTACCCCAGGAGCCTGGGTCTCAGGCCTACAAACACACGCTGTCACCAGCCTAGGTTGAGAAGGACTGGGAATCTGGAATCTTGGGTTTGGAACCCGGCCTGTTCCTGGGCCTTTCTGAGTCTTCACTGATTGCCAGCCTCCAAAAGGCTCCTCTTTCCTCTCCCCAGCACCTGCCCATGTATGGCTTCCTTCGTTGCATTTGCCCAGGTCACCCCAAGTGCTGACTCTGGAGGCCTGGCCCTGCAGTAGCATGCGATCATCCACTCTAAGCATGAGAGCAGGAGTAAATCTTTATTTTATGATATACTGATATAAACACAATAACACCCAGCCTGAGAACTGGGTCATTTGCTGTTCCTTAGATTTTAAAAGTGGAGTGGAGTCTTGGGGCCAGGCAGGAGCTGCTTTGCCCCTCAGGCTCCTGTGTTTCTGGAGCCTCCTAATACCACAGGCTTAGGAAGCATCCCTGGTGGGCCCTGTGCCCTCTAGGGCAGGGGTGGTTGATATGACCTCAGAACTATATCAGGAGCACCTTGTTCTCTGCCTCAGCCTGTCCTGGTTTTGTGGGAGCTGTGCAGATGGCCCACCCAGGCTCTTCCAAGGAAACAAGTACGTGCAGGCTGCGGTTGTCCACATGTGTGGGGGCTTGAAGCCTCTCCCACAGAAAGGCCTCCATGCATCCAGAAGTCCAGCTGTGGGTGAACGAGCTCTATATAGCCACCCTGGTGCACGTCTGCCTGCCACTGGCCTCCCGGTGTGGAGCCTGTGCTTTCACCAAGCATCTGCCATGTGCCAGGCCCACAGGGAGCAGATGGGCAGCATGTTCTGTCCCCAGTGGCGCCAAGTCTAGTTGAGGATGCTTGACGCTAGGGATTGCTGATGTTGGTTACAAGCACTTAGCGGACAGGAGGTCTCACTTAGTGCTTGGAGCAACTTGGTGGCCCCTGCTGCCCTGTTGGAGAAGCTTGAGGAGGAAGAAGAACTTGCTCGGGGCACACAGTGAGTGGGCAGCAGAGCCAGGTCTGCCAGAGGCCCAGAGGACTCCAAAACTGGGCATGACCATGGTCTGGGGAGGCCAACTCTCACAGGTGGGATGCCAGGTCCCAGCCACAACCCTGGGCCTCTTGCTCTTCCCCTGGTCCTCTTCTCTCCCTCTCCCTTCATACCGTGCCTGCCTGGCATCTCATGTGCGGTTGGCCTGATCCTGCAGCATCTTCCTCATTGACCACGCCTGGACATGTCGTGTGGAGCACGCGCGCCAGCAGCTGCAGCAGGTGCCGGGGCTGCTGCACCGGATGGCCAACCTGATGGGCATCGAGTTCCATGGTGAGCTGCCCAGCGCAGAGGCCGTGACCATGGTACTAGAAGAGATGTGGAAGTTCAACCAGACCTACCAACTGGCCCATGGGGTAGGTGGGCAGCTGGGCCCCAGGGTGGGGGCAGACAGATGTGGCACAGGCCTCTGCTGCCCTGTGCCATTAGAGCTGGTGGGGCTGGCCACAGTGAGCAAACTCAGTTTCTCCTGGGGTCCATGAATGCCCCCTCAGTCCCATGGCTTCATAAGGAATGTTGTTACCTCTTTGCTGGGGACCCAGGTGCCCACCCGGCGTTTGAGCTCGCAGGACGCAGCCCTTTCAGACCCCTAAACTAAGAGAGCCCAAATGACTCAACTACCTCCTTCCTGATCCGTCTGATTCTGTCACTCTCTCAAAAGCCCTCAGCAGTTCCTAGCCACCCTCGGAAAAAGTGCTGAGCCTCTTCAGCAGGCCCTCAGCCACCCCCACTGGTCCCTCCAGACCCCTCTCCACACTCTCGCCCCTCACCACTCAGTTTGGGAAGAGACATATTGTTTCTCATTGTCTCAGCTTAGACGCCGCCTCTTGTAGGGTGCTTCTCAGTCTCCTCCACCCCCCAGACACACAAACTCAGGCATACCCATATGGTGTCTGGGCTGAGTGTTTTCCTTCCAAGTGCTCTTCTACCACTTGAGTTACCACTGCATTACACAGGCCCGTGTTCTCGTCTACAGGGATAGGGCTGCTGTCCAGAAGAACCTGAGGGTACAAGCGAGAGACCCTCCAAGCTCAGAGAGATGGTCATGGATGAATAGTGGTTGATGTTTGGGGGTAGGAGTTCAGGTGGTTAGGCAAATGGACAAGGGTTGCCATGTGTGCTCTGCCCACAGACGGCCGAGGAAAAGGTTCCGGTGTGGTACATCATGGATGAATTTGGCTCGCGAATCCAGCATGCAGACATGCCCAGCTTTGCCACAGCACCCTTTTTCTACATGCCCCAGCAAGTGGCCTACACGCTGCTGTGGCCCCTGAGGGACCTGGACACGGGTGGTAAGGCTAACGTCCACCTGCCCTGTCAGACGGCCCTTGGGCCCAGTTCCTCGCCATCTCCCCCTCTGATGGACACACGTGTCTTGGTGCAGAGGAGGTGACCCGGGACTTTGCCTACGGAGAGGCAGATCCTCTGATCCGGAAGTGCATGCTGCTACCCTGGGCCCCTGCTGACATGTTGGACCTCAG
This sequence comes from Carlito syrichta, assembly GCF_000164805.1. Lineage (NCBI taxonomy): Eukaryota > Metazoa > Chordata > Mammalia > Primates > Tarsiidae > Carlito > Carlito syrichta. The sequence goes on along the minus strand of NW_007250949.1, from coordinate 486,223 downwards.
CTCCTCCACGCCCGAGCCTCCCACAGAGCACTACCAGGTGTGACTCCTTCTGCCTCCACCCTGGGCCTGTTTGGTGGCTTCCAAAATGTTCTTCATCCAGACACCAAATGTTGCCGAACACCAGCTGGTGCCAAGCCCTGGGCTGGTTACTGTGGGAGGTGGAGAGGAGTTTTGGGAGCATCTGAGTGACAAGGGCCCAGAGAGTGAACACAGGCTGCCTGCAGCCACACAGCTTGGAATCCAGTCCAGAACCCAAATCCTGGGGTACCTGGTATGAGACTGTGTCACAGAGGATCAAGTAGAGCTGGAGTTGCTGGCAGTCAGTGCTGCTCCTCTCGGGAGGGAAGGTGAGGCTGTGCCATGGACTTGGCTTTGGACCCTGCTCGGCCCACTTTCCTCACCTCAGTGGAGGATGGGAAGACCCTGTGTTCAAACACTACACATTTCCTGACATGCAGCAGGCCCTCGAGTAATTGCCATTGTCGTCACTGTTGTTGATTTCAAAGGTGCTTTTGGTCCCTGGGTAGCCTCTCTGTCAGGGTCCCCCAGGGCCCAGTAGAAGAGAGCTGCGGGCTAAGGGGCCAGGGTTAGCAAAGCCCTGGGGTAGGGGGAGGAAGTGGGATCTAAAGGCAGACAGCCACTGCCAGAACCTCTTTCCTCCTTCCACTGCCCTCTGATCCCTGCCACAGCTTCTCTGCAGCTGGAATCAGCCAATAAGGGAACCTGCTTAGCGGTTTGTGGGCGTGCTCTATTTCCTCTTCCTCAGTAAAATGAAGATAAATGAACACCTTCACAGTTCTATTTTTATCTTCATTTTACTGAGGAAGAGGAAACTGAGGCACAGAGAGGTTAAGTCACTTGCCAGAAGTCACACAGCTGGTGGGAGAGCTGGAGTCAGAACCAAGGGGACCTGATAACTTGTGGCCAAGGCTGCAGGCTTGCACCACCCTGGTAGAAGTTGCCGTGTTCGCACAGCGAGTGTTCACTAAGTACCTCAAGAGATTGTGAAGGAAGGATTAACCACGTTAACTGATGTAGCCTGGGGAGCACCCAGTAGCATTGTGTTTGTATGCGTGATGCCAATTGAGGGGTCAACTGTCACTTTCAGTCTGAGTCAGTGTGATTGAACTAACTGCTGAAAACAAGGAAGCCACCCTTCTTGGTGCAGAGGTATGTTTAACAGTCTCTCGAACCACCTGTACCTGACAGGTATTTAATATACATTTGCCTGAACAAGCAAGTGAATGCCTTTGTGGATGCAAGAGGAAGGATAAACACTTCCTGGTCTTGAGGTTGGTTGTTGGTGGAACATGAATTAAAGTTAGTATTTCTCCTTGGGAAGCTCTGTGCTGACTTGGAAGAGGAGAAGACAAGGCCAAACATTCCTTGTCTGAAACAGCCTTGTTTTTTTCCCATTTAGTATCAGGCCTATACTCTGGGCATTGGGGTTGCCTTTATCGGTTAGCTATGGCTGGGTAACAAATAACTCCGAAGCATAACTTAAAACAGCAAACATGTATTATCCTACACAAGTTCAGGAGTGACTTGGCTGGGTATTTCTGGCTTGGGCTGTCTCACAAGGTACACTGGCTGCCTGTGGGGGCTGTGTTACCTGAGACTCCATAGGGCTGTAGAGCTGTTTGCATGTGGCACACGCACATGCCTGGCAAGTTGTTGCTGGCGGTTGGTTGATGGAAAGCCTTGGACCCTCACCATATGGGTCTCTCCATAGGGTTGCTTGAGTGTCCTTGGGACATGGTAGCTGCTCCTCTTAGAGCTGCTTCTCTTAAAGGATCCAGGAATAAGCAAGGAGGAAGCCATGGGACCTCATGACCTAGTCTCAAAGGCAATGTTGTCTGCTTTTTTCTGTTCGTTAGAAGCAGCTCGCTAAGTCCAGCCCACACTTGGGAGATGGATTAGGTTCTGCCTTAGGAAGGGAGTAGCAAGGGTTTGTGGACATTTTTAGACCATCACACTGCTTAAGCTCCAAACAGCTTTGGGTTCCTCTAGGACCAAACAAGCCCCTCCCAGGAGAGGTTTGGCGTCTTCTCGGCCACCTGTGACTTGGGGGGTTAACATTGAGAAGATTTAAAACAATGCTTACCTTGTTCCTTTGACACCAGACTAGGGCTGTTCAGCACCTGAGAGGCTATGAGCTCCAGAATCCCAGGGTGGGGGGTGGTGAGAACCATCTGGATGCTGGGTCAGCAGCAGCTGTGAGTGGCTCACCTGAGGGCAGCCATGCACCGTGAGATCGTGGAACCCTGACGTGCCAAACAGACAGACGTGTTTATTTGCTCCCTTCATTAAGGTCTGTTTCTGCCTCCGGTGTGTTTCCTTCTAGGCCATTTTGGAGGAAAACAAGGAGAAGCTGCCACTTGCCATCAGCCCTGTGGTATACCCCCAGAACCACGTCTTCAAGTACGCAGCCCCCTCTCTGCTCGTGCTGGGGCTCATCCTCAGTTACTGTCTCCCCACTCACCACAGTTCCCACAACTTGGAACAGTGCCTGGCGCACAAGGGCATCTCTAGTTAGCTGGGGACTTGCAGTTGGGCGTGGTGGTGACGGAAATATAGGTAATCAAGTTCTTGGGATCCTAGAGAAAATGCCACAGAAAGTGGGAGCGAGCAGGACTTCGTGAAGGAAGCGGATCTTAAATTCCCAGAATAGGAGTAGACCGTGAGAATGCTGGCGATGAGTGAGGGGCCCACTGGCAGAAGCATCAGCCTGCCACTGGTCCCCACCCTGTTCTTCAGGCAGAGTGTTCACGTCCCGACTCTACTGTGCTGGGCTGCTCCACTCATCCGGATAATCTGTGCTTATTTGGTCCTGGAAACAGCTAGGCCTGTGCATGCCAGCCCTGCCCAAAAGCGGGGAGCCTATGTTGGCCGTGAATGAGCCAGGCACCTAGAAAAGGCACTGGGCTGTCGGGAGGGGCCCCTGGAGTCTACAGGTGTAGGGTGTGAGTTACCGAAGGTCAGGCCGGCAGGTCCAGGCTAGATCTCTAGCGGAAACATGGCCCCATTTAGAGGTGAGGGAGCAGAGGCAGAGATTGGCCTCTGCCTTCAAGGGAGCCCCTCCCAAGACGCCTAGAACCCTCCTCTTTGGCTGCCCAAACCTGGTCCAGCCATAAGTGGGCAACGTGCTCCACTCTTTCGCTTTCTGCCAGGTCATGGGAATCTCCTGCTGGACTCTGCTGGGCCCTTCTCCCCTTGTTTGAGGTCAGCAGCCCAGCCTGGCAGCTCGGGCTCTTGCTGAGACTCGGGCATGGCAGTGACCCCCTGCCCCGTGTCCCCCCACTTTCCCTGGGGCAGAGGCCTCATTGAGGCACTTGGCACATCCATTTGAGACTGGGAGTGTCAGCTCCATCCTTCCTTTTTTCCGCGAGGGAGGAAAGAACCAACATTTATTAGACACCTAAATTATCCTGTTTAATCCTCATGATAAATGTGGGTGGGCCATATGGTCCCATCCTATAGTTGGGGAGCCCAGGGTTGCAAGAGTACAAGTTGCCCTATCCCTCGGCAGATAAGCAGAGGGCTCTGAGGCCTGGAGCTGGGGCCAGGCTGTCTGTCAAGACTCAAGCCCTGGATTTGCTTGCGGTCTGATGAAGTTCAGGCCAGCGTGGGGAGTCGCTGAGCCAGGGCCGGTGTCTGAGCTCGGCTTGGGCCTTTTCCTGCAGGGTCTTCACGGACGTGCAGCAGGTACTCAGCAACCTCACACACCCACGCTTCACCTTCACCCAGAGCGAGGCGGATGCTGACATCCTCTTCAACTTCTCACACTTCAAAGACTACAGGTGAGGGTGCCTCCAGCCCACAGGCCACTGCCACCTTCCCGGAGTCCCAGCCTCCCCTTGAGCTCGCCACATCTGCCTCCCATCCCCAGGAGGCTCAGCCAGGAGAGGCCAGGAGTGCTGTTGAACCAGTTCCCCTGCGAGAACCTGCTGACTGTGAAGGACTGCCTGGCGTCCATCGCACGTCGGGCAGGAGGCCCTGAGGGCCCGCCCTGGCTGCCCCGAACCTTCAACCTGCGCACTGAGCTGCCCCAGTTTGTCAGCTACTTCCAGCACCGGGAAAGGCGGTGAGCCCCCCGACACAGAGCAGTCACAACCCCACCCCATCAGCTGAATACCTACTACGTAAACTGGTGCTAGGAGGTGTAGGCACTGAGCACCATGGACTGCAGTTGTCTCCCAGGGCCTCTGCCAGGGCTGCCGCTTCCTCCAGGCTGCTGCTCCCTCTGCTCCAGCAAACGAGCCCAACCTCTCAGCTCCCAGGAGACCTCAGTCGCCGGCTCTGCTGCTGGGTTCTGGGGAGGCCCTGCCGGGGAGAGCAGACCCCAGACACCACCCAGCTGGCCCTTCTGCTCCCCCAGGGGTGAGGACAACCACTGGATCTGCAAGCCCTGGAACCTGGCACGCAGCCTGGACACCCACATCACCAAGAGCCTCCACAGCATCATCCGGCACCGAGAGAGCACCCCCAAGGTGGGCCCCATACCCCACATGCCTGGTGCTCAGAGTCTGGACTGGCCACCGAGAGGTAGGGAGTCAGCACTGGGACTAGAGCCTAGTCTCTGAAGCCCCCACCTCACTGCTTCCACTGTGCCACTGCCATCAGGAGGGGGTCATGACACTTGAGGTGAGTGGAGGAGACCCTCAGTCAGAACCGGCCCATGGACAGCTGACCTGAGTTCCCAACACACTGGTAGGACTGCCTGACAGGAGCAGGTATCCAAGTTTGAACAGGGAGCTTCTTGGGGCTGCAAAGATCCCGTAGTGATGGGACATCCACAGGGAGGATTGCGGGGCACAGGAGCACCTGTGCCATGGCTGCAGCCGGAGACGTGTACATGGGCAGAGGCCGGAAGGAAATGCACTCCAGGGACAGTCATGGGGACTGGGCAGTGGAGTGGGGTGGGTGGAGTTATGGGTGAGAATTTGTACTCCATGTTCAAAACCTGAAAACCAGTGGGATTTTTTTCTTCAATTACAGTAGAGATGAATTTATAGAATGTGCTGCAACCTAGGCAGGGATTGAAAGGGCAGGAGGAGTGGAGGGCAGCTGCGGCTGTGTCTTACTGGCGCTGGGTGCAGAGCCCCTCTGAGGACACAGGAGAGGAGACCCCTCGTGGTTCTGTGTGCTCTGGTGGGCTGTGGGAGCCCCAAAGGACTCTGTCCTGGCACGGGATAAGGACCACCAGTGAGCCCACATCCTTCTCCTTCAGGTTGTGTCCAAGTACATTGAAAGTCCAGTCCTGTTCCTTCGAGAAGACGTGGGGAAGGTCAAGTTTGACGTCCGCTACATCGTGCTGCTGCGGTCAGTGAAGCCCCTGAGGTTGTTTGTGTATGATGTGTTCTGGCTGCGGTTTTCTAACCGGTAAGTGGGGACTAACTGGGTCCTGGGTCCGGGAGCTGGTGACCAGGTGGGGGAAGGGGTGGGTATTGGGCCCCACCTGACTTGGGATCAGAAAGCCTTGTTGGAACTTTCCCTCATCACTCACATGGCAGGTGGCCACTCAGAGCCTGTGTCCTCAGTGGCAAATGGCAGTGACTTGACCTGCCTACTTCAGAGTTTCCAAGTCATCCACAGTAGCAGATGTGAACGTTCTTCATAAAATGGGCACCAACATGTGAGAATCAGGATGATATTTTATGAACCTACAGAGACTTCACAGCACATCACTCGCCTTGATCCCAACTCAGCGGGGCCTGCGACTGCCCCACTGCACAGATGAGGGAACTGGCGCCCAGCCAGGACAGCAAGCAGTTCTGCCCCGAGCCCCCCAGCCAGGAAGGTTCAGTCAGTGATGCCTCCCACACAGGGAAGAGGCCAGCTCTGGCTCCAGAATCCATGCATGTGTCTGCTTATCTTCCAGGCCCTTTGCACTCAACGACCTGGATGACTACGAGAAGCATTTCACAGTCATGAACTATGACCCGGATGTGGTACTTAAGCAGGTAGGGCCTGTCAGGACCCAGGTGGGGGTTCACATGGAGATCAGTGCAGACCCAACCCCACCCGCCATCATGCCTGCCTCCTGGGGAGGCTGGGTGCATGGGCCAGTTCCAAGGAGCTGCCTTCTAAGTTCTCGCTTTCGTGTTTAAAGCAGCCATGATGAGCCAGGTTCAGGAACTGTATTGTCCCAGGTAGTCCTTCCTGTAGCACCGAGGAGCACTTGAGCTGTTTGAGATAATGGGGGATGGGAAGGCATTCCCCCATGGCTGCCTCAGCAGGAAAAACAGACTGCGTGAAGAGCACCAGGGAGGGTTGGAATTTGTGGCCCCCAGAAATGCCTGGTCCCCTCTGGAGACAGGACCGATGCAGGCTGTGTGAGGTCTGGCCCTGTGCACACCTGGTTTTGCTGCCTGCTGGCCTGTGATCCTGCCTGGGTTGGGGACCTCCTGTCTTCCCTGGCCCTGTTACTGAGCAGTGCCACATGCAGGGGCCCTCAGTGAGTGGCGGCCGCACCTTCTGGGCACCTGGGGCATCAGGGCAAAGCCCTTCCAAGGTGAGGATGAGAAACCAGAGCTGGCCAAGTCACTGGGAATAGGTAGGCACAGCCTGCACTGAAGTGAGAAGTCAGCTTGGTACGGAACCCGGAAAGGAGAATAGATCATTGTCAGAAAGTCCTCTCAGACCCGCAAACAGAGCATCAAGCACACACCTGTCCACACTGCCTAACGCCAGGCTTGCGGGTGCCATGGCACCCTGCCCGACCTTCCCCCTCTCCTGAGCGTGTAATGTTCACTCCCAGGCTTCTCTCAATTCTTTTCAGCATGAGCATGTCCCTAGCAATTCAAATACTGTTCCGCCTGTTGAGGTTTTCATGGAAGTATCCTCTTATTGAGCACATACCCCTGCCACTGTCCTGACTTGCTGAACGTGTGTGCTCTATTGTTGGAAGCACGGCTGCTGTTCCTGGCTCTTCACTCGTGGGACACCTAGCTAAGCCCGTGTCTGAGGAGTCCTCTAGGAGGACGCGTGGAAAGGACCCTGCTGCCTGTGTCTGGCAGTCCTGTAGCTTCTTGTTCCTCCTTTCGATTGTGTTGAAATCCCCTAAGACTCCAGAAGAACCTTCCCCTCTTGTGTGCAGGGGTCATCTGAGAGTTAATGTCCTCTGAACCCTATGCATGAGGACACGTGTCCAGCAGACCATAAACATTGGGTTTTCATAGGGGGCCTGTTTTGGCTTGTCCTCTGGAAGAAGCCTGAGCCAACTGCCACCCTACTTGTGTATGTTTTGGGTAAGACCTTGAGCCTGAAAAGACAACTGGTGCTCAGTGGGGCACAGGCTGGCCCTGCCAACTGGGGGCCATACTCATCTCCTTTGCACTGTGAGGATGAGCACTGACCTAGGCCTTACAGCCTCTCAAGCATCTCACTTGAGCCTCACAGCAGCCCTGCAAAGTCAGTTTTCTGGGGAGGGTGCATTCTCCCATTTCATAGAGGACACTGAGGCTCAGAGAAGTTAATCCATTAGTCCAAAGTCACACGGTAAGATCTACAGCCCAAACCCAGTCTCCTGCCTCTAATTTGTGCCCTAAAGGACTGGGGCCAGGTGTTCTCTCCTGTAACCCCCAGCGAATGTCAGAGGTTCCTGGTCAAGGCAGCGGCAGGCCTCCCCTTCCCTACCCAGAAGAGGCCTGAGCAGAGTGTGACAGGCTCTGTGTCTGTTGCAGGTTCATTATAATGAATTCATCCCTGAATTTGAGAAGCAATACCCAGAGTTTCCCTGGGTTGGCGTCCAGGTGAGTCCTGTGCATTCCAGGGAGGGGGTGTCAGATCCCAGGCTGGGGGCCCTGTAGGAGCTGCCCCTTCCCTCTCGGCTGATATAGCCTGGATAGGGTCTTTGCCTCCTCTGGGTGGTCCTCCTTCCACTGACGCTGGTGAGGGAGATGGCATGGGCTCCCATCCCTCCCATTCTGGCCTTGTGGGGGCTCCTCAGAGGGAGAGATCACCAGGAGGGGCTTTTAGGGCACTCCTAGCACAGCCAGATGGTAGTGGGCTCTGTGTGCCCCCAGCATCCCGGCCCTTGGAGACAGGCTGGGCCTTCACATCCTATAGCAGCCTCTCGAGTGCTGCTCTGAGCTCTTCACTGCAGCGGGTACCGCAGGGACAAGGCGCAGGGTTCAGGCAGATTTGCAGAAAGTGAATCCAGGTGAGGGGCAAGTGTCAGGCAGAAGTGACCACAGCCAGGTCTAGAAACACAAAGGTGTGGGAGGGGTGACTCAGGTCACGTGGGAACCAGGTTCTAGCAGGGGCAGCAAACCCTGTGTCAAGAGACTGCCCTGGGTAGCTAGTCCCAATACTGGGGCCAAGCAGGCTGTGTGACAGCCACCCCCATCCCCAGGCTGAGATCTTCCAGGCCTTTACGGAGCTGTTCCAGTTGGCCTGTGCCAAGCCACCGCCCCTGGGCCTCTGCGACTACCCCTCATCCCGGGCCATGTATGCCGTCGACCTCATGCTGAAGTGGAACGACCATTCAGATGGTGAGAGGAACTTCCCCATGCTCTGAACCGAGCTGACAGCCCTGCCTAGCTGGCCACGCCCCAGGAGAGCAGGGTGGGGTGCCGTAGGAGAGAGTTCACAGGACAGAAACCCGTGTACAAGGCACCCCATCCCCCACACTGCCCTAGCCAGACCTCAGTGTCAGAACCCCTCCACCCCATCCTACCCCACCCCTGCATCTCTGCTTCTTTTTGACTAAACTGAACATCTGAGCCAGAAGGATGCACTCTCACCCTACAGCAGGAGGCAACTGCAGCCTCTCCTTGAGAGACAGACATCTGGCCAGGCCACCCAAAAAGCCAGGAAACCCGAGTTCTAGGCCCTGCCCTGCCTGCCTGCTGTGGGGGCTGGAGCCCAGGTCCACACCCTCCCAGCCTTCTCGGGGTCCCCAGACCATCCCCTGGGAGGGAGGTGCAGATGAGCCTTATACCCACTCTGCTCTCTGCCATCAGGGAAGCGGGTGATGCAGCCGCAGATCCTGGAAGTGAACTTCAACCCTGACTGTGAGCGAGCCTGCCGGTACCACCCCACCTTCTTCAATGATGTCTTCAGCACCTTATTTCTGGACCAGCCCAGCAACTGCCATGTCACCTGCCTCGCCTAGGCACTCGCTGTCCCTGCACCCTGTGCTTAGGGAAGGGTTCTAACCTCTGTCTTACGAGCTGCTTCTGCAAAGGCCCCAGGACCTCCCCTCCCTTCCTCAAGTCAGCGTCCGCCCCAGGCCTCTATCTTTCTAAGCCATTGTCCAGGCCTCCCACCCTGGGAGCACAGGGTCTTCCCCCTGTGGGTCAGAGCAGGACAGTGACAGCGTCTCTAAGGCAGGGTACCACCCCAAGGCCCTGCCCACACCCCCACCACCATCTAGGCATTGATGAGTCTCCAACTCAGACAAGGGCTTTACTCCTGGTATCAAGAGTTCCCAGGCCGTCTGCCCCAGAGCGTGTTGGGGAGAGAGAGGGTCTTGGGCGCAGGGAGGTGTTCCTCAGGAACAGGGTTCTACAGGGAAGCATTTGGGAACCCTGCATCAAATAAGGCCAAGCAGGCTTCTGTTCCAGAGTCTCTGCTCTCATGCATTGGAATGCCCCTGGAACAGGTACAGGGCCCCACACTGCACCCACAAGGCTCTGTGTGACAGGTGTCCCGGAACAGCCTGGCGAACTCGTCCACCAAGCCCACCTTATCACCCATCCCCAGCTGGACCAGAACTTTCACCAGCAAACCTCCCGCTGGGCACATAAACCGTCTTGATACCGTTGTTGAGGGTCACAGACCTACTCTCACCAAGGGAAGCGGTCTGTCAGGGCCCCCATCGTCCCAGTGACCTCCCTGCTCACTGGGCACTCCATGGTGTCCCACTCTTGTCTGGGACCCTCTGGTGAGGGGGACTCAGGGCCAAGTGTGGGTGGCAGAGCGCCAGGCAATAGGTGATAGAAGAAGATTCTGAGGAAGTTTAGGTTAAGTCAGGTGCCATCTTCAGGGTCTATAGTCACAATGTTGGCTTTTTGTTATTTTTTTTTTTATGGGAGAAACATACAATTCTAATTCTTTCCTAGTTCTGTTTCTGAAATTTGGAGACAGCTGTCAGTGTTTTGTAGCCACAGTGCACTTAGGCCCGGCTCACAGGTTGTACTTGGTCTGGCTCCCCAGGCAGGTGTGAGATGCTTCCAGAACCTTCTGGTGTGCAGGAAGGTGGGGCTGGGCATGGGGATGATTACTGTTTAAAGCTAAGAGTGATCCTTCTTGTGACAAAGATACACACAATGCTGGTTCCCCTCAGTGTCTGTCTGGGCAGGTCTGCCACCCTCTGTTAAGGACAGCCTCGCCCTTCCTGACGGGAGCCACCCTCTGGGCTCCCAGGATCTGCAGGCATCCTGTCCTGCCTCAGTTCTCACTTTGTGTTGCAATAAATGCCACCTTCTTTCATTTCTGCCTTCCTTTCTCTTGGGGCCCTGGAGCTGCAGGCTCAGCCTGGTATATCCCCCCTGCTGTTGCCACAAAAAAAAAAAAAAATACCAAGAAGTCACCTTGAGAAGCAGAGGAGGAATAGGATGGCCTTTCAGCCTCCCAATCCCCACCTCAAGTTTGACTTCCCGCACTTGTTCTGTTTTGATGGGGGGGCACCATCAAGGCTGAAGCCTGTGTCAGCCCCGCTGTGAGTGCCCAGGACCCTCGGTCATCATGCGAGCCCCAAACCCTGGAAAGGCGTTCTCCCCACACTTGCCTTGTCCTGGCAAGGGGCTGTGAAAACCTAACCCTGGCTCCTGGGGTGTTCTGCGGGCTGCTGCAGGGCAGGTGGCAGTGGCACCACCTGGTGGCCCCGGAGATTATACCGTGGAAGCAGAGTGCCTTGCTGGTAAGGGAAACACTCCGGACAGATGTCCCCGCTGGCTGTGTCCAGAGCCTAACAGGTGTTACTCTTGTTTCTTCCCGTTCACTTAAAACCCGATTCCCAGGAGCAGGCAGGGACAGCCCCTGGAATCAGGACCACATGGCCCAGGCTTTCCCTGATTATAACGTGGGGTTCTGCATCCCTAGGTGTCCTTGCACCTCTGGTCAGGGCAGAGAGACACCCTCCCCTGAAGGCTATCAACTAGGGACTCCATGCACCGGAATTCCAGTCAGTCACCTCTAAAAGCCGAGGTAGTTGCCCTGGAGATGATGCTTACCCCATCTCTCCTCATACTCATTTATACCCAAGTCACTCTATTTTAAGATTACTTAAGGCAGTGCGGTGGCTCATGCCTGTAATTCCAGCACTTTGGAAGACTGAGGTGAGAGGATTGCTTGAGCCCAGGAAGTCATGACCACAGTGACCCTCGATCATGCCACTGCCCTCCAGCCTGGACAACAGAGTGAGACTGACTCAAAAAAGTCAAAGGATGCTTCAAGAGCTAGAATGTGCCAGTGATGGACATTTGAAATTGACCGAAAAGAGTCCCCAGAGTAATATTGATTGTATCAAAGTTCTCCAGGGCACCACACAGGAGAAATTCAGCAGGTAAAGCTTGAGATGCTGACAGTAAAATTTAGAAACTTGGAAAGCATCCTTGGTGATTTTCTGTGGCCACAAAATGCACCCGAGATTGCAGCTGTCATGCAGCAGGCAGTAGCATCGTTGAGTCTCAGCACAACAGAGGTCCAGAGTGGCCTGCCACAAAGTTGAAGTCACTGTTGCCTCTGTGCTGATGACCACCCAGCCAAGCCTTCCCGAATTGTGTGTAAGACCTGGGATTGTGTCCTGAGTGGTTGGTTGACTTATAGGGGGAAGTTGGTGCTTGGGGTCCAGACCTCAACCTTGTGAAGTAGCTCCAGGCAAGAGTGCAGACCAGAAGGACTTAACCAGTGAGGTGTGGATTTCCCTATTAAGCCAACATAGAAACTGCCAGAAGCCCAGAACCCCTAATGGATGATGATGGCAAATTGCTAACAGGGTCCTCACCCTCCAGTGCTCCAACAAGTGTCTGCACAAAGCTCTGGAGGAATTAAACTGACCATCTTGGAGAACTTTAGAAATACATTAATAAAAAGGCTGGCTGCAGGGGCTCACACCTGTAATCCCTGCACTTTGGGAGGCAGAGGTAGGAGTGTTGCTTAAGGCGAGGAGTTTGAGACCAGCCTGGGCAACATAGTAAGACCTTGTCTCTACAAAAAAATATATATATATATCAACAAATTAGCTGGCATGCACTATCCCAGCTACTCAGGAAGCTGAAGCAGCAGGGTCACTTGAGCTCAGGAGGTTGGGGCTATGGTGAGCCATGGTCATAACACTGCACTCCAGCCTGGGTGGCAATGAGACCCTGACTCAAAAAAAAAAAAGACATTAATAAAAAGGATAAGCCGGGCTCGGTGGCTCAGCCTGTAATCCCAGCACTTTGGGAAGCTGAGGTGAGTGGATTGCCTGAGCCCGCGGGTTCAAGACCCGCCTGGGCAACTTGTCAAGACCTCATCTCTACAATAAATAAAAAATTAGCCGGGCGTGGTAGCACGTGCCTGTAGTTCCAGATACTTGGAAGACTGAGGCGGAAGGATCGCCGGAGCCCAGCAGGTCGAGGCTGCGGTGGCCCCGCTCTGGGCGACAGAGTGAAACTCTGACTCAAAAACAAAAAAAAAACATTGCCGGGCTCGGTGGCTCAACCTGTAATCCCACGCCTTTGGGAGGCTGAGGTGAGTGGATTGCCTGAGCCCGCGGGTTCGAGACCCGCCTGGGCAGGTGAGACCTCACCTCTACAATAAAATCAAAAAATTAGCTGGGCGTGGTAGCACGTGCCTGTAATTCCTGCTACTCGGAAGGCTGAAGTGGAAGGATCGCCAGAGCCCAGCAGGTCGAGGCTGCGGTGGCCAGGAGCGGCCACTGCACTCCAGTCTGAGCGACAGAGTGAGACTCCCACTCAAAACAAACAAACAAACAAAAGGATATACCAAGGGTTCCCCAGTGTACTCTTCTGTGCTCATGAAGAATGTGGGCTGGCCAGAGGGTCAGCTGAGGGCCCATGGCCCAGAAGCTGCTGGAACCCTGCAGAGCCTATGTTGGACATCAAATTCTCCTAGAGGCTGGTGTCAGGTATGGCTTCGTGGCAGCCTGGGACAGAGCCACCCCATCTCTCAGAAGAATGCAGTCACCTGTCTTCATCCATCCTCTGTAAGTGAAGTCACCTCTGAATGTGCGGTGGGAAGAAAGATCTCCATGAACTTCTATCAACCACCAGAAACAAAACCAAAGATAAGCCCAGCAGGTTGGGCCTGGCCAAGGGGAGGAAGCTGCAGCCTTGGTCCCACCAGCCGCCATACAGGTGTAGTGACCCGTGACAGGACAGAGGAGCGACCTGTTCAGGCGCCGCCCAGCTCTGTCCTGGGTAAAACCAGGTAAGGGTTCTGCTTGGGGCAGGGCAGAGCCAGGTGCTGGATGCTGGTTGTGGGCCCAGCCATTCAGCAGCCTGGACTGGGTTGTCCTACAGCCATGGGAAGTGGGCAGGACCCCCTCGCTCAGCCCAGCCCGGTGTGCCAGTGTGGGTTCTAGGGTCAGACCTGGGGCTGCTCCCCGCTAGGCTGACCTCCTCACCTTCTGCAGAGTCTCGGGAACGTCCTAGTGAGTGGGGAAGCCCCGGCTGAGTCCAGACAGACCCAGCAGCAGAATAAGCCCCTGCACGGCCCGGCCCACATGGCCAGGGGTCCCAACAAAAGGCCATGGTGCAGGAGACTAAAAACTTTATTTGGTTTATAAAACTCCACATCCCGAGAGCATGCTCTGAGCATTGCAGAAAGTGCAGAGCGGTTCTTCGCCTGAGCTCAGCCATGACCACCTCTGAAGCTGCTGCTGGCCCCCTGAGCCGAGACGCGGACAGACCAGCAAGCCCAGGGGCCATGAAAGCGTGATGGCCACCACCGTGGATGGCACCTCCTGGTGGCAGCTGTGGTCCTCAGGGGGCTGGCCACTCACTCCGGGAGCCGCCGGCTCCCACGCCAGCCGCGGTTGTCACGCCATACACAGTAGTTGAGCGTGGCTGCAAAGGCCAGCCAGGCCAGGTAGGGGTAGAGCAGGCGGGCAGCCGGCGGGCTCACTCGGTGCCAGGCCACGGTCGTGGCTGCTGCTACCCCGCCCAGCAGCAGGAGGTCCACCAGGCCCTGCAGAGACACAGAAGGGAGGACGAGGGGCCTGAGGCTCCAGGTCCAGACACGTGCACGTCCCCGCAGCCCACCCGCCGGCTGGATGTGGGAGTTAAGAGCCCCCACACCCCCACGCCACCCTTGAGTGACCCCGCCAAGCCTCCCCTGCCTAGGCTCAGTTTTACTCTCATTTGTGAAATGGAAACAGTCCTTCTCGCCTGACCCACGTCGTGTGCGGGCTGCACGTGACGGGCCTGAAGTAGTAGCTTGGGGACCTCGCACATCCCTTCCCCTGTCTGAGCTCGGGGCCTCCACTGAGGCAGCCCCAACCCCCCAGTGACCACAAGGACGAAACAGACCCTCACTGTAAACTGTCAGCTACTGTCCCCGAGAGATGACGAGAGTGGGGCCACACCTCCTGTGGTGTGGTCTCTGCTCCAAGGTCTCAGTAAGAATCATTTTATTTTTATTTTTATTTATTTATTTTTTTTGAGTTGGAATCTCACTCTGTTGCCCAGACTGGAGTGCAGTGGCCGCTCCCGGCCACCGCAGCCTCGACCTGCTGGGCTCTGGCGATCCTTCCGCCTCAGCCTTCCAAGTAGCCGGAATTACAGGCATGCGCTACCACGCCCGGCTGATTTTTTGATTTATTGTAGAGATGAGATCTCGCTGCCCAGGCGGGTCTCGAACCCGCGGGCTCAGGCAATCCACTCACCTCAGCCTCCCAAAGGCGCGGGATTACAGTTTGAGCCACCGAGCCCGGCTGAAGAATAATTTTAAAAGAGAAGCTAGGGTCGGGCTCGGTGGCTCAGCCTGTAATCCCAGCACTTTGGGAGGCCGAGGTGAGTGGATGGCCTGAGCCCGTGGGGTCGAGATCCGCCCGGGCAACTTGGCGAGACCTCATCTCTAATAAATCGAAAAAAAATTAGCCGGGTGTGGTAGTGCATGCCTGTAGTTCTGGCTACTCGGAAGGCTGAAGTGGAAGGATCGCTGGAGCCCAGCGGGTCGAGGCTGTGGTGGCCGGGAGCGGCCAC
>NW_007250949.1:466145-471011 GCF_000164805.1 Carlito syrichta | reverse complement strand
CCAACAAAAAAAAAAAAAAAAGAGGAGCTAGGCTGGGCACAGTCACTCATGCCTGTAATCCCAGGCTGAGGTGCGAGGATCACTTGAACCAGGAGTTCGAGACCAGCCTGGACAACAAACGAGACCTCGTCTCTACAAAAAATAAAAGTTAGGGCATGGTGGTGCATGCCTGTAGTCTCAGCTACTCGGGAGGCTGAGGCAGAAGGATTGGCTGAGCCCAGGAGGTCGAGGCTGCAGTGAGTCATGATTGTGCCACTGCACTCAGTCTGGGCAACAGAGCGAGACCCTGACTCAAAAAATAAAACTAAAAGAGAGGCTAACTGGGCGCTGTGGCTCACACCTGTAGTCCCTGCTACTTGGGAGGCCGAGGCAGGGGGATCGCCTGAGCTCAGGAGTTCTAGTCCTGCCTAGACAGCATAGCAAGATCCCACCTCGACGAAAAACTTTAAGAAGCTGATGCTGAAGTGGTGGGGGACCAGTGTCCACCTGCTGCCTCCATGTGTTACCATGCACAGCACCAGGTAGAATGTGGGCTTTCCTGCACCGTGGCCCCTAAGCCCACACCAACAACCCCATCCAGCTTCAGCATTTCTCCCATAGGAGGAAAGTCAGCTGAGGGAGGCTGCAGACCGCTAAGAACATCTAGAGACATTTGACTATCTGCCCCTGCCTTTAGACACTGACCCTGTCTCAGATGTGACGCCCCATGTCCTTCAAGGGCCCTCTCCAGGGACCAGGGAGACAGCAAAGCCACACTTACCCAACCCATTTGTCGGGCACCAAAGAAGATGGGAGGCCATGCCCAGTTCAGGGCCAGCTGCCCTGTGTAGAGGCCCAGGGGAACCACAGCCTCCTCTGAGAAGCCTCCCAACTCTTTCCAGACCAGGTAGGAGCCATATCTGAAACAGAGGCCGCAAGTCAGGGCACCATCAGGAAACAGGCCAGGAGCCTCACCTACCTCTGGGTGACACAGTGGTGACTCAGGCATGCCCTGCCACTGACTGCTGTGTGACCTCAGGGAAGCTGCTTGACCTCTCTGGGCCTTTGTTTCTCATAGGGCTGCTGTGGGGACTTGAGTTAATACATTGGCACACTTCACACATGGGACACTCGATAAATATTTGCCATTATTCTCATCATCGTTGTCATGAAGGGGGTGAAAAGGAGGCTCTTAACCTAGCCAGGGCACTGCACAGAGGATGGGACATTTGGGCTGGGCCTCAGAGGATGACTAGGAGTTTGCCAGGGGGAAGAAACAATATGCAAAGGCTTAGAGGCAGATGTGAGACCCCAAGTCTGTGTGACTGAGGTCCAGGGACTTGGGGGTGGCCTGGTTGTGGGAGCTGTTAACACAAAGGCAACCATACCCAGTGGTGATGCCCTCCAGCACGCCAGGCACGGCTCTAGCACTTTCCAAGCATTCGCTCATTTCATCCTCATGATGCTATAAGGTGGGCGGTATTATCACCCCCTCCTCTTACTGTGAGGAAACTGACACCCAGAGAGGTGACGTGACTGAGCTGTCTTGGCAGGCAATCGGTGGAGTGTGTCAGGATGTGAACCCAGGTGGCCTGGGACCTGGCTCTTGCCCCTACGTGAGGGGTCCCACCTCATCCAGAGCCACAGGGAGCCTCCAGGAGGTTCCCCAAGAGAGGCTGGGGTTGGGTTTGTGCTTTATCCAGATCTCGATGGTGGAAGAAGGCCAAGGGGGCATGTGGGGGCCTGGAGTCTGGAGCCGGCTAAGGCAGGAACAGTGATGCCAGGGCCAGTAAGTACAGAAGGCCTGGCTGGGCAGGGCCCCATCCGGCAGGGATGGGGTCCAGGTGACACCCAGGTCTCAGGGTCTTATTCCCATCAGGACCAGGTACCCAACCTTGCCTCTGCTATCTGCCCCCTGGGGTGCCTGGCACCTGCGGCCCCACCCTACACATGATGCACTGGGCTGGCACAGAACCAGGATGCAGGGAACCTTCCAGGAGGGCGGGTGGCTGACCACACCTCCTGGGTGCGGTCCCGCTGGAGCCGCCAGGGGCGCCCTGTCCCATCCAGCACTTTCTCTCCCCTTGACAATTCCCCGAGTCTGGTCGCGGGGGGTACTTGGGGGTCAGACTGAGCCTGAGAGGGGCTTCTGCAGGGTCCCCACTTGCCAGGCCTGTATTCCTGGGAGGCCCTTGCCAAGGGGGGCTGTGGGCATCTGCGGGATAAAGCCTGGCCCTGAGCTGGAGCTCAACAAAGGGAGCTGGTGTTGCTGGTACGGTGGCCCTTGACTATCTTGGGAGCGTCCACACACTGCCCACAGGCGACCTCTCCACGCCGAGCCCGCCTCCCCAGAGCTGTGATCACGGCCTGGGATGCCGGGGTTGGGTGGCCGTTGGCCCAGAAGGAGAAAGTTCAGTTGTGCAACCGACAGGCCCACAGCCTCCACCCCCACCAGCTTGCCACACAGGGCTGGGGAAACAGGCGGAGGCCCACGGGCTGCCCGGGATGTAGAACCCAGGACGAGAACCTCTGCCCTGGGCAAGGCCCCCCTCTGCCAAGGGCCCGGGCTTATCCCCAGGCTCGGGCCACGCCCACCTACCCCATGGCCGAGTACAGCGTGCCCCACACAGGGGCCAGTGCCCAGCGGGGCGGGTGCCACGAGGGCTTCTGCAGGCTGGCGTACCAGCGCAGGCTCTCGCCACGGACAAAGTGGGAACCCAGGAAGCCCCCTAGGCTGGGCACCAGCGTGAAGCCCACGGCGGGCACCCAGGGCGGGGCCATGGCAGCTGCAACTGTTGTTCCAGAAACTCTGAAAGAGAAGATGGGGCCGGGTGAGAGCCTGTGGGGCCGGGGGCGCCTCCTTCAGTGTCTCAGGGTCCTGCCACCCACGGATCCACCAGGCGTTGACTGATGTCCAAGGCAGGGGACCTGCGTGCACATGCGTCCACCCACACTCCTGCTCAGCGCCCTGCCCTGCCTGGCTCCACTCCTGTCCCAGCCATGGCCCTGGCCTTCTCTCCCCTCACCTTGACCTTGGGTTACCTGGCAGTGATCCCTCCTCTCAGCCATTCTGTCCCCTTGCACCAAGAAGCCTTCCCAGCCTGCCTCCCCGGGACAAGTACCAGCCTTGGGTGCTTTGCCAAGCCTGCGACTTACGTTCCAGCACTTCACGTTCATTATTCATTCATGCATCACTCATTCATTCACTGGATTACTGGTATCAGACAGAGCTTGGCGCAAATCTCTATTCCTCATGGACTCACTGTGATCTCAGGCAAATCAACTTTCTGGGCCTCAGTTTCTCCCTCTGTAGAATGGGATATTGATCCCACCTACCTTGGGCCCATCCCAGTGCACAGCATCAAGGAGCGTCTTTCTACACAAGTGTTTCACACCACCCCAGCACAGGCCCACCCTAAAACTACCACTACCCTTTCCCAGTGCACCAAAGAGGGAAAACAGCCTGCCTGGGGTCACATAGCTCTCTGAGCCAGGCTCTGTTGGTGGCAAAGCTGCTCTCATCCAGACCTCATCATGAAATGAGGCACTGAGCTCCCACTAACACACTGATCCTGGTTGGATCATCAGGGGGTATCTGTTTTAAGAAGCCACACAGCACAACTCAGTTCAACTTGCTTCAAGGCTGGCTGGGGTAAGTGGGGTGTACCAGGGGTGGGTGCCCTGAGAGGGCACCAACCCAGGCTGAGGAAACCCAGACCTTGGCAAGGAGCCCCAGACCAGGGACCAGGGACGAGATGGTGCAGAAAGGACAGAGAGCACCCCCTTCACGGGGCCCAGAGGGACAAGCAGTTCAGGGGAGCAGGACAGGTGGGAGGTCAGCCAGGAGCAGCCGCAGTGAAGACACTGGGCTGAATCTGGGGCCATAGGGGCTTCAGGACAAAGGGCAGAGGCTGCCCTGGGGAGAAGGGGCGGCTGCTGGCCTGGGACTCCCTGGAGCTCAGTCTCAGATACAACCCGAGTGCCCAACGAGTGGGACCAGGAAAGACTGGCCAGCCTCAAATCAAGCTCCTGGAGGCTTTTCATGATGTGAAAATTGTCCTCAACATAGCACGAAGAAAGCATAAATAACATTGACCATAGGATGACCCCATTTCAGCAAAAAAAAGCTAAGTGCAGTGCCTCATGCCTGTAATCCCAAAACTTTGGAAGGCAGAGGAAAGAGGACTGCCTGAGTCCAGGGGTTCAAGACCAGTCTGGGCAACTTGGCAAGACCTCGTCTCCACAATAAATCAAAAAATTCACCAGGCTCGGTGGCTCAGCCTGTAATTCCACGCCTTTGGGAGGCTGAGGTGAGTGGATTGCCTGAGCCTGTGGGTTCAAGACCCGCCTGGGCAGCGAGACCT
Source organism: Carlito syrichta (assembly GCF_000164805.1). NCBI lineage: Eukaryota > Metazoa > Chordata > Mammalia > Primates > Tarsiidae > Carlito > Carlito syrichta. Next base: position 466,668 of record NW_007250949.1, on the reverse strand, counting down.
CATCTCTACAATAAATCAAAAAATCAGCCGGGCGTGGTAGCGCATGCTTGTAGTTCCAGCTACTTGGAAGGCTGAGGCGGAAGGATCGCTGGAGCCCAGCAGGTTGAGGCTGCGGTGGCCAGGAGCGGTCACTGCACTCCAGTCTGGGCGACAGAGTGAGACTCCAACTCAAAAAAAAAAAAATTCATCGGGCATGGTGGCACACGCCTGTGATTCCAGCTACCTGGAAGGTTGAGGAGGAAGGATTGCCTGAGTCCAGCAGTTCAAGGCTGAGGTGGCCGTGAGCGTGCCACTGCACTCCAGCCTGGGCGACAGAGTGAGACTTCTACTTAAAAAGAAAAAGAAAAAGAGAAAGATAACGTGGATATGCATTTTAAAAATTGTAGCCGGGCTCGGTGGCTCAGCCTGTAATCCCGTGCCTTTGGGAGGCTGAGGTGAGTGTCTTGCCTGAGTCCACAGGTTCGAGACCCACCTGGGCAATTTGGCGAGACCTCATCTCTACAATAAATCAAAAATTAGCCGG
>NW_007250949.1:461341-466125 GCF_000164805.1 Carlito syrichta | reverse complement strand
AAAAAAAAAAAAAAACAATTGTAACCAGTGCCTGAAGCTAGTAGCGGTCACAGTCGCAAAGCTAACCTCCTGGGGACTGACTATGTACCAGGCCAGCAAAGCTCAAACCCGAGCCCTGCCCTTGAGCCCTCATCTTGAGAAGGAGTGACACCGCCTAAGCCATCTGCCCCCAGTCGAGGCCCAGAGGGCAGGGGTGTTTGCCAGGGTCCCTCAGCAAGCGAGCAGCGCCAGATTCCAGAGCCCACCCTCGGCAGCAGGACCCGTGATGCCATGTTCATTATGTTACTAGTTTCCCAAAACATCTATAATGAGCATGACTTCATTTTTTTACTATCACTCAGAATGGAGTGCAGTGGCCTGATCAAAGCTCACTACAGCCTCGGACTCCTGGCCTCAAGCGATCCTCCCACCTCAGCCTCCCATAGTGCTGGAATTACAGGTGTGTGCCACCACACCCGGCCTAAGCATTATTTTAAAAGGAACAGTGTTGGCATCCAGCAGATTTGGTGCTGCCATTTCTTATGGTTCCCTCCTCTCCTGGGCCTCAGTTGTCTTGCCTGTTGAATGGGGACAGTTACCCCTTCCCCCAGGGTCACCACATGGGTAAATAGTAACGATGAACACTGTTGGGGGCTGGGCATGTGACACGGGGGCCCACCAGTAAATGTTCCTGTGTTCTCTGGCCCTGCCCTCTGGTTTCTGGGGTACACATAACTGCTCACGGGGTGTGGCTGGGGGTCTGATGTCACCACACATATGGAAGGCCACCTCCCCAGGGCAGAAGACGCAGCTGAGCACTGGCCATGTGCCACCACCAAGTGCATGTGACACTCTGGACCAGGAGACCCAGGCCCAGCCACCCAGCTCACTAACCACTGTGTCACCTCAGGTAAGCCCAGGCCACCAGCCTGCTGCTCACCTGTGCAATGGGGACATGACCCCTGTTCCACCTGTTTAACAAATGTTGAGGCCGGGTGTGGTGGCTCACACTTGTAATCCCAGCACTTTGGGAGGCAGAGGCAAAAGCACTGCCTGAGCCCAGCATTCGAGACCAGCCTAGGCAACATGGCAAGACCTCGTCTCTACAATAAATAAAAAAAATTATCTGAGCCTGGTGGCGCACACCTGTAATCCCTGCTACTCAGCCCAGTATGTCATGCCTGCGGTGGCTGTGACCATGCCACTGCACTCTAGTCTGGGCAACAGACACTCCTACTCAAAAAAAAAAAAAAATGTTTCATCCACACCAAAGTGACAGCATTGGGGAACAGTGACAAGCCATGTTCATTGTTAGGCCTCCCTGGAGGCCAGCGGGGCAACCAGGCCCTGGGGGGGCAAATGTGCCCTTTCCCAGGACTGCCCCCTACTGCCGGCTCTCCCTCTCAGAAGTGTCCCTTCCTGGGGAAACAGGTGAATGCCACCAGGAGGAGACACACGAGCATCACGAGTGCCTTGGACGACCCACAGAAGCGAACAACTTTCTGTGGTGTTTGTGCCCAAAACACAAAACCCCAGTTCAGGCCTGGAAAGACTTCAGGAGCGGCCTTGAGGGGACATTTTACACAATGACTGGCCCGCACCCCAGACTCTTCAAAAGTGTCGAAGTCATGAAAAGTGAGGAAAGACGAGGGAGATGTCAGCGCTGCAGGGTGGAAGGCAAACACCAGCTAAGCATGACATGGGACCATGGATGGGATCGAGGTGGACAGGGCACACCAGCGGGAAACCGTGGGCTTCGGCAAGGTCTGTGGTCACAGGGCCGTGCCGCGGTCACAGGGCCACCGCTCTCATCCTGGTTTGATAACCACACTCAGGGGAAGCTGTGCAAAGGGAGTATAGGAACTCTGCACTACTTTTGTAACTTTTCTGTACATCTGAAATTAGTTCAGAATTAAACATTCAAGACGTCTCCTGGCTGGGACAATAAGTGGCACATATTTCTGCTCTACAGGAGTTCACTGGACCCATCCCTGCCTCAGGTCAGTCCCTGGGCCCCAACCTCAGGCCCCCTTCACCAGCTGCCAAATGCCCCCCGAGACTCCACGTCACCTCATCGCTCCTGCTCTAAGCCTGGATCTTTTTGTTTTGTTTTGTTTTTTAATGGGGTAAAGCTCACATAATGTAAAGTCAACTATTTATTTATTTATTTATTTTTATTTATATATTTTTTTGAGTTGGAGCCTCAGTCTGTCACCCAGACTGGAGTGCAGTGTCATGCTCCCAGCCACCGCAGCCTCGACCTGCTGGACTCAAACGATCCTTCCACCTCAGCTTCCCAAGTAGCCAGAATTACAGGTGCATGCTACCATACCTGGCTAATTTTTAAGTTTATTGTAGAGATGAGGTCTCGCCATGTTGCCCAGGCTGGTCTCGAACCTCTGGGCTCAGGCAATCCTCTCGCCTCAGCCTCCCAAAGTGCTGGGATTATAGGCTTGAGCCACCGCACCCAGCTAAATCAACCATTTAAAGTGCACAATTTGGGCCAAGTGTTGATGGCTCACGCCTGTAATCCCAGCACTTTGGAAGGAGGAGGCGAGAGGATTACCTGAGCTCAGGGGTTCAAGACCAGTCTGAGCAACATGGTGAGACCTCGTCTCTACCATAAATCAAAAAATCAGCCGGGCCTGGTGACACACGCCTGTGGTTCCAGCTGCTTGGAAGGCTGAGGCAGAAGGATCACCTGAGCCCAGCAGGTTGAGGCTGCGGTGGTCATAAGCGTGCCACTGCACTCCAGCCTGGGTGACAGAGTGAGACTCCAACTCAAAAAAATTAAAAATGAAGTGCGCTGTTCAGTAGCATTTCAGAGATTCCCGATGTTGTGCAACCACCATCCATGTCAAGTAAGTCCCAACACGCCTTCACCACCCCAGAAGAAGCCCCGCAGCCCTTAGCAGCCTGCTCGTCTCCCTCTCCCCATCCCCTGGCACAACAGTCTGCTTTCTCTCTCTGTGGACTTGCCTGTCCTGGACACCTCACATCCGTGGAGCCATGCAGTGCTTGGCCTTGGAGTCTGGTTTCCTCCACTGAGTGTCATGTTTAGAGGCTCATTCACCTTGCAGCACGCGACAACACTTTCCCACGGTTCTGTCACCCAGCCACAGCACCCCAGGGGGCCAGGCACACACTCAGGGCCTGGAAATCCCCAAAGAGGACTCTCCCAGTGTTCCAGCTGACGGCACCTTGGGGTCTACCATCTAAGGCCCCAGAGGGATGGTGACTTTCCCAAGGCCATAGCAAGAAAGCAGGGTCCAGAACCAGCTGTGAGCCCTATGCTCCTGCCTCCACATGGGCTGTCCCTTTTGAGGGCCTGGCTGCTTATGACCCACTGGGCCAAGGGGAGCAGAGGGTCTGCCCTGCCTGAGGGTCAGAAAACAGGGTGGTCGACGCCCCACGTCAGGAGAGCCTGGGCAGGGAGCTTTGTGGGGTCTCTGGAGGACTGCCTGGCTCCTGAATCAGCCAATTAGGGGACAGGGAGGCAGGGGACGGTAACCAGCAAGCGGAGTCACGCCGGACCATGCTAGGGAGGGGAGGGCTGTGGCGGGTCAGGGAGCACCCATGGTAGGGATGGGGTCAGAGGTCACCACTCGAGCAGGGGGGCAAACCACCCATCCACGCTTTATCTCTAGTTCCTTTAGCAGCTGTGTAGGGACTAGCCTTGGCTCTGCCTCCAGTTTGCCAGATGATCCCAGTCAGAGCTTCTCGCTGGGCCTCAGCTTTCTCCGACTGACCTGCCCTGCCTGTCTCAAGGGAGTCCTAGGGGAAAAAGGGCCAGGACAGCAATGCTTCCCTGGAAAACTCCAGGCAAGGGGTTCTGGGTATCAGTGTTGAGGGCCACTCACCCCATTTCCTCCAAGGGAAGACCAGAGACTGGGGCCACGTGAGCAATCAAGCCCCTGGACATGCCGCTGGTCAAAACACCCTACAAAGAAGGTCCCACCCTCGAGACCTGGGGCCACCCACGAAACCGAGGCCAAGGACAGGAAAGAGGTGAGTGCTTAGGGCATGGGGCAGGAGAAGGTTCCAGGCTTTGTTTAACTCTGGCTACCCATGCGCCCCTGGCGAGTGAGCAGAGGCCTGCTTGGTGGAGCGCATGCTCACCCTTGGTCACCACTTCACTAATTCCTCATGGCAGGGAGGGACGCGCTGCTCCCCTTCTTCACACTCTGCCCTGAGCCACACCACCTGCTCAGCATCTGTGGAGGACTCAAAACCGGTCCCATCTTCCAGCTGGGGAAACTGAGGCTTGGGAAATCACAGAACTGTCTGAGTCTGTGTGGCTCCAAAACCTACCCACCTCTGCCCCTGAGCTGGGAGTCGGCTGGCCTGGGCTCTGGGCCACATGACCTCTCTTGGGCAGTTGTGTCACTACCTCTCAGCCCTCCTTCTTCATCTGTGATACTTAAGGGCAGCAGGGTGAGCATGGGATCAGGCCTTCAGGCTGCTCCACCCTGCTTCTGCCCAGTGCCAGAAGGTTCTCTCAGGGCCAACAGCATCACACTCTCCATCCGCAGTGCCAATGTCCCAGCCCCCATGGAGGTGCGGCTGGTTAGAGGATCTGACCCTTCCCCCACCGCAGTGGGAACCAGGATCTCCAAGGCTTCACACCAGGTTAGGAGATCCTAGACCTGTTGCCGCCCTTGGGGTCTCATCCCCTGTGCCTCTGTCTCCATATGGGAAGCGAGGGCTGAGCTAGAGGGTCCCTAGGATGTCCTCCTGTGCTTTGAGGTCTCCCTATAGAAGGTGGCCCAGAAACAGAACAGGGTGTGCCCTTTCTCTGACTCCCT
>NW_007250949.1:459879-461213 GCF_000164805.1 Carlito syrichta | reverse complement strand
CCCGCGGGCTCAGGCAATTCACTCACCTCAGCCTCCCAAAGGCGGGGGATTACAGGCTGAGCCACCGAGCCTGGCTTTTTTTTAACAACTCACAGCTAATCTTCCTTATTACAATCTTTGTAAACGTTTTTCCATTATGAAAGTAACCGGTGTAACAGACCATTGGTCTCGAAGGATCCACGGCCACCTGGTAATCAGAAGGCTGGGCTGGGCTGGGCTGGGCTGGGCTGGGGTGAGGGTAGGGTGACCGGGGAGGATTTTCTTTATAGAGAATGACTACTTTTTAAACAAAGAGATCACATCCAAGCATTGTTTGCACAATCAAAAACAAGTAAAACTCAAACAGACTTTCAAAAATAATGACAAAGTGGACATGGTGAAAAGGAGGCTGCCTCCCTGTCAGCCCACGCTGTCAACGGTTTCTGGTAGATGTGGCTGGACATTGTCCGCGCCTGGCCAGGCACAAGTGTACACACCACGCCACACGGCGTGTACACACACACACGGAGAGAAAGTGGCCTCTGGGACCCAGGGAAGGAAGCAGGTGCTGGGGATTCAAGCCCTGGCTCTGTCACTCTAGGTGTGTGACTCTGGGCAAAGGCTTCCTTTGGTAAGTCTCCGTCTCCCCTAGCTCCAAGCACTCCCTTGAGGGACCAGGTTTCCCTTGGAGCAGCCATGGGGACACTCAAAAAGAAGCCACCTGCTCTTTGCTCCCTTGAGGCTCACTCCCCTCCCCCTCTCAGGGCCAGTGGAAACCTGCCTCCCCTGCCCTGGCTCCACAAAGACACAAGCCGTTGCCCACGACGTGATGGCGGGCCTCTCCGGGAAGGCCCCGCTGTGTGCCAGGCGCCCTGGGCGGCTGCTTCCTGTACACAGCCTGACAGTCTCTCCCCGCCCCAGACCATTCTGGAACAGCCTCAAGTCCTGCCCTTCCCGTCATCCGACCAAGAGCACATGGCTGGTACCCCGTTCCCTGGCAGGGCCAGAGAGGCTCCCAGCCCACGCCAGGGCTCGGCCGCTGAGAAGTGTGTGCCCAGCAAGAAGCCTTCGACCCCTGCCACCTGAGCTCCGACTCCTCTGCAGAGAGGGAGGGGAGCAGACAGGTCTGGGAGGCCGCTGCGCTACCACCTGAAGCCCCTATCCAGGCTACAGCGCACCTGGGCACCGGACCGAGCCTCAAAGGGCCCGGTTCTAAGGCCCGCGGGACCTCCAGCTGGCTTTGGGCGAAAAACTTCCCCGATCCGGCCTGTTCTCTTCCCCTGGGAAATGGACACTTTATGACCCCCAAGGGAGCCCCGCCTCAGCTCGCACGTCCGCTGAGTGGGCGGGAGGGA
>NW_007250949.1:454169-459306 GCF_000164805.1 Carlito syrichta | reverse complement strand
AACTCGCTCCTCCAGGCCGCCGGGGCCGCGAGCGTGTCTTTCGGCTCCTTCTCCTCCCCAGAGTGACCGGTGACCCTGCCAGACCCAGCGGGTGCGGATCCCGCCGCGCCATGTGTCCTCAGGCAAGTCGCGTCTCCTCTGGAGCCTCAGGACTTTCCCATCTGTAAAATGGGGCAACAAAACCGATCTCAGAGTAGGGAACCGCCGTGCCTGAGGACAAGGCCCTGAACGTCCTCCTGCACGTCAGTTCCAACCCCATTTCCAGAGGAGCACCCAGTTTCTTGAACTGTTGACCCAGAACACGGAAGCAGGGCGCTGCTCTCTTAGTCCAGGCTGGGCCACCTTCTGGCTGGTTCTCTGGGTCTCCGTTTCCTCTTCTGTAAAATGGGCAGAACATGGTGGGACTGATAAGGATGCCATGCAGTAATGCCCACAGGGCACCCCTGGTTGCTTGATCCTCGGGTGAGTGGAGGCTGCCCTCATCAAGCCCAGAGGTGGCCTCCAGTTTGCCAGGGACACCCTCAAGTGCCTAGTGCATCCAGCTCCAGGCTTTTGGCATCTTCCTCTGCATCCACACCAGCTGCTTTATTCCTGCAGCCCAACGCTTGTCCCAGCACCCACTTGCTGACTCGGCCTGGCAGTGCCCCTCAGCCCACACCAATCACAGTAACCAAATGGACCCTCCAGGGCCAGGCAGAACTGCAGCTACTTCTTCCCAGACACAGAGTCCTGGAGCCTCGTTGGGGGCCAGCCAGGACTGCAGTAGGACTTTCCCAGGATCTGGCTTTTTTGCCTTCATAGGCCCCTTCCTCCAGTAAAAAGCAAATATATACATTCTAAGTTTTCACTATATTGGTCTAAAGACAAGTGCCCTTAGATGTTTTATGGCCCTATGTGCTGTGCCTGCTGTTCCCAGAGAAGACATGGGCCTGGCTGTGCCTCCCACCGGGCTGCCAGTCTTCAGTGGCTTCCGGTAAGGAGCTGCCCTGGGCTTGGTGGAGTAGCAAACGTGCCTCCCCCAGAAGACCTCTGGGGAGGTGGCAGTGTGGCCTCCCTCCAGCCTTGCCCCACAGGGATCTCTGTGCCCAGATACCTGCTGTATTCCAGCACTGAAGGGAGGAACTGGAAAAAACACACTAGGTCCCTGCCCTCATGAAGTTGACACCCATTTCACAGATAAGAACACAGCAGGTCAGAGGGGCGAGTTACTACCCAAGGGATTCGATGCCCTGTCCTTCCTGCTGTGCCCAACAGCCTCCCTGTTACATCTACCTCCCTCCTCTCTATCCCCATGGATCCCATCTGAGCCTGGGCACAGGCTTTGTCTTTGTGTCTGCCCTGGGCAGCAGCCACAGCCCTCGCTGGCCCCCAGCTCCCATCTTGTCCCTTCCTGCTGCTCCGTGTCACCTGACCACGCCCTTCCATTGCTCAGGACCCTGTGACCTTAGAATCCAGTCCAAGCTTTAACCTGGCACTTGAGGCCCCGCAAAACTGACTACCCCACCTGCTCCCACCTCTGCGCCTCTGCACACTCTGTTGCCCCCAGTCTAGAGCACTCCTAGCCCCACTTGGGCATCTTCATGTGTCAAGTGTAACAGCTTCTCTGGCATCAGCCCAGGAAGCTCTTCCACAACCCCAACTCTGTAGCATCCCCCCACTAAGTGGCAGCAACCTCCTCCCCTCTGAACTCCATAGCCCTTGAAAGGAGCCCCTCTTGGGCATCGGGCATGTGTCAGCCTCGAGACACACCCATGAGCACCTCAGGATGCCCTATCTGAGCTGACTTTAGAGGATACAACACTATTAAACCCAGACCTTGGCCTCAGTCCCTCGGGGGAGGAGAATGGAACCCACCCTCCCAAGCTCCAGAGGACTGACCCCAGCACATGTGCCCAAAGAGGTAAAGAGACACCCCCAAGGCCACACAGCTCATCTAATCACAATGCAGGCAGGATTCACTCTCAAGCAGGCCACCTGGTTCCAGGTGTGATTCAAGTACAGTATTTCCTTATATTTCATGTATGTGTTTAATGTATCACATGAGTAATCCATGTTTACTTAAAGGAACAGACAAGAAAAAAGAAAAAGATCAAGTCACCCACCCTCCATCACCCTCCAACAAAGCACTGTCAAAACCTTTGTGTGTCTTTCTGTGCCTTTTTCTTTTCCCATGCACGTGTTCCTTTACAAGAAAGTGTTCATGCTATACATGGTGTTGTAACCTGCTTTCTTCCCCTTACAATAAATCAGGAACCTCTTTTTATGTTAACAAATATATGTCTACATTGCTTTCTTTCTTATTTAGAAATATTCCAAACAGAAATGTGTATAAAAGGTGTGTGGCCGGGGTCAGTGGCTCAGCCTGTAATCCCTGCACTTTGGGAGGCCGAGGCGAGTGAATTGCCTGAGCCCACGGGTTCAAGGCCAGCCTGGGCAACTTGGCGAGACCTCATCTCTACAATAAATAAAAAAAATTAGCCAGGTGTAGTAGTGTGCACCTGTAGTTCCTGCTGCTTGGCAGGCTGAAGCAGAAGGATCACCAGAGCCCAGTGGGTCAACACCACCTATAATCCCAGTACTTTGGGAGGCCGAGGTGAGAGGATTATCTGAGCCAAATCTGTTGCCCAGTCTGGAGGGCAGTGGCACACTCACAGTCACCCCAGCATCAACCTGCTGGGCTCAGGTGATCCTTCCACCTCAACCTTCCAAGCAGCCAGAACTATAGGCGCGCACTTCCACTTCTGCCTAATTTCTTTGATTTATTGTAGAGATGAGGATTCACCAAGTTGCCCAGGCTGTTCTCGAACCCATGGGTTCAGGCGATCCACTTACCTCGACCTCCCAAAATGTTGGGATTACTTGCTTGAGCCAACACGCTCAGCCAAAATAAATTTTTTTTTTTTTTTTTTTTGAGTTGGAGTCTCACTCTGTCACCCAGACTGGAGTGCAGTGGCCGGGAGCGGCCACTGCATCCTTGCCCTGCTGGGCTCCGGCAGTCCTTCCGCCTCAGCTTTCCAAGTAGCTGGAACTACAGGCATGCACTACCACTCCTGGCTCATTTTTATTTATTGTAGAGATGAGGTCTCGTCAAGTTGCCCAAGCGGGTCTCGAACCCGCAGCCTCAGGCAATCCACTCACCTCAGCCTCCCAAAGGCGTGGGATTACAGGCTGAGCCACTGAGCCCAGCTCAAAATAAATTTTAAAAGAAGAATTAAAAGAATGCCGGGTGTGCCCACTCTTAGGTTAATGAGCAGAACATTATCAGTGTCTTAGGAGTCCCCTGGTGCCCTCTCCAATGATCCCAACCCCCACCACCCCAAGAACACCTCTGCCTTGACTCTCAGGTTGAACATGCCCTTGACTCTCAGGTTGAACAAACCTAGGAGGTTTCCCTGCACACACACCTGACTGGAGAGGAACAGGCACCATGGCCAGACCAGACAAAGCCTCCTGGGAAGGTAAAACTCAGCTGAGTCTCTGAGGCACAGGCTGGCCTCCGCCTCCTTGAGCACTGTCAAGAGCCCCCTCGGAGCAGTCAGAGGACAAGGCTGTGGGAAAGTGTCCTTGTTTGGCAGGGCTGTCACACAAACTTCAGCAGAAAACAGTCAGGGACATGAGCTCTTCTGTCTTCTTGCTTTTGAGCTCACCGTGCCCTACGTTCAGGTCTCAGGAGCAGAGTGACGTTAGCGTTAGACACTTCTGTCAGATGGGCTGAGTGTCCTCAGTTGACCCAGGCAGCAGGGCATGGAGTGTGGAGGTCAGGGCTTCATCAGCCTGTGATCAAGACCAGCCAAGTGCAGACAAGAATCTGGGCCAGGCTCGCTGGACATTCTGTTCTATTCTTTCTTTCTTTTTTTGAGTTGGGATCTCACTCTGTCACCCAGGCTGGAGTGCAGTAGCACGATCACGGTTTACTGCAGCCTTAACCTCCTGGGCTCAGGTGATCCTTCCACCTCAGCCTCCTGAGTAGCTGGGACTACAGGCGCACACCACCACACCCAGCTAATTTTTACATTTTTGTAGAGACGAGGTCTTACTATGTTGCCCAGACTGGTCTCAAACTCCTAGGCTCAAGTGATCCTCCTGCCTCGGCTTCCCAAAGTGCTGGGATTGCAGGTGTGAGCCTCTACTCCCAGTCCTTGTTCCTCTTAAATGGGCAGTGCAGTGGCAGCAGGGATCTTGGTAATGACATCTCTCAAAGCACCCACCTCTCAGGTCATGTGCTCCTGGCTGGACTGACTGCACACGGACAGTCCTCCCATCATCCCGGGGTCTCTCTCCACCACCACCTGAGGGTGCCTCTGCCCCCACTTCTGGATGGATCAACATTTCCTGGATCGTGCATCTTCCTCCTTCTTGGTTTTAAGTTGTGTTGAGCCCACCCTGTGCGAGTTCTTGAGGCAGTGTGCATGCAAGGTGACATTTGTGAATTCTTGCATTCTACCCCATGGCTGATTGACGCCTGCCCGAGTACAAGTTCAGAGTTGGAGATGGTAGTCCCCCAGAATCATAAAAATGTGCCATCAGTCACCTGCCACCGTGCAGCTGAGCAGACTGAAGACGTTCTCTTTCTGGAGCCTTTGAATGCAACTTTTTTTGTTCTTCTCAGAAGGTCGAGGCTGCAGTGGCCAGGAGCATGCCATGGCCCTCCAGCCTAGGCGACAGAGTGAGACTCCAACTCAAAAAATAAAATAATAAATAAATAAATAAATAAAACTGTCATTGATATCTTTAAGAGACGACACTGTATCCCTGAAACAGGAACAGGAAGTTATTAAAAAAGAATGTTCAGAAAACAAAAGATAATAATCCCTCAGAAATTAAAAATTAGAGAGTTGAACTTAAAAACTCAACAGTTTCTAAGGCCAGGAAGAGAAAATTGAGGAAAACCCACAGGAGGTAAAACAGCAAAACAAAACATACAAATTAGTTAAGAAAAGGAAGCTATTGCCTGAGCCCGTGGGTTCGAGACCCACCTGGGCAACTTGGCGAGACCTCATCTCTATAGTAAAATCAAAAAATTAGCCGGGCGTGGTAGTGCGTGCCTGTAGTTCCAGCTACTTGGAAGGCTGAGGCGGAAGGGTCGCCAGAGCCCAGCAGGTCGAGGCTGTGGTGGCTGGGAGCGGCCACTGCACGA
>NW_007250949.1:408957-453967 GCF_000164805.1 Carlito syrichta | reverse complement strand
CCAACTCAAAAAAAAAAAAAAAAGGAAAGGAAGCTAGAAGACCAGCCCCGAAGGTCCCGGATTCTGAGTAATAGGAGTTACAGAAAGAGAAGTAAGAAAATAAAGGGAAGGAAATCAAAGAAATAATCCAACTTCTCAAAAATAAAGAGTATGAATTTCCAGGATAGATGCGGGGGCTCACTCCTATAATTCTAGCACTTTGGGAGGTCAAGGCAGGAGGATCACATGAGCCCAAGAGTTCAAGACCAGCCTAGGCAACATAAGGAGACCTCATCTCCATGAAAAATAAAAAAATTAGCAGGGTGTGTTGGCATGCTCCTGTAGTCTCAGGAAATGAGGTAAGAAGATCCCTTGAGCCCAGGAGTTGGAGGCTGTGGTGAGCTGTGATTATGCCACTGCACTCCAGCTTGGGTGACAGAGTGAGCCCCCCCACTCAAAAAAAAGAGAAAAAGAATATGAGTTTCTAGATGGGACGGGCATATTGAGTGCTGGCACAATGGATGAAATTAGACCCACATAGAGGAATGTCAGTGTGAAATTTCAGAACTCTGGGCCCAAAAATCTTTTTTTTTTTTTTTAATTGGAATCTTACTCTGTTGCCCAGACTGGTGTGCAGTGGTGTGCTGATGGCCACCCCAGCGATCCTTCTGCCTCAGCCTTCCAAGTAGCTGGAACTACAGGCGCGTGCTACCATGCCTGGCTAATTTTTTTAATTTAGAGACAAGGTCTCGCCAAGTTGCCCGGGTGGGTCTCGAACCGCGGGCTCAGGCAATCCACTCACCTCGGCCTCCCAAAGTGCTGGGATTACAGGCTGAGCCACCAAACCCGGCGACAGTTTTATTAAAACAATTATTTTCTTCTCTCTTCAGAATCTTCGAATCCTATATGCTGCTTTATTTTCACCTGCTTATTAGAGGCTTTCCGCAGATGCTGGGAAGTCTTCAGCTGACTGCTCAGGATTGTTCATGATTAAAGAAATGAACAAAATAAGCCTATGAGTGATACTTGTTGGTTCAGTTTCACTATAAGGTGAACTTGGTAGCCCAAGTTCTGCAACTTGGACTGTATTGTCAATATCTTCAGGATTTTCCTTTTGGGCTGGTCAGATTCCCCAAGGTCCTTCAGTCTCTTGCCTGGAGGGTAAGGGTCTGGCTCCAGGTTTCTGGGGGCTCACCTGGGGACAGCGCTGGAGGAGGTCTCTGCATTCAGCATTTAATGTTGACCTGTTATGGCAGAGTGCCCATGTCATTGCTGTCCCTGGCATGTCCAACCCAGGGACACTTTGTCCCTTTCCACAGCTAAACCCCAGATGTTTCCCAGAGTAAGGGAGCGACATCATCCAGGGGCTAAGGAGAAGCAGGAAATCTGAAGATCTGTTTCTTGATCAGGTGTGGTGGCTCACCCTTATAATCTCAGCACTTTGGGAGGCCGAGGCAGGAAGATTGCTTGAGCCCAGGAATTCAAGATCAGCCTAGGGGCTGGGCTCGGTATCCCAGCACTTTGGGAGGCCAAGGCGAGTGGATTGCCTGAGCCAGGCAACTTGGCGAGACCTTGTCTCTACAACAAATAAAAAATTAGCTGGGCATGGTTGTGCACGCCTGTAGTTCCAGCTACTTGGAAGGCTGAAGTGGAAGGATTGCCAGAGCCCAGCAGGTTGACGGCCGTGAGTGTGCCACTGCACACTGGGTGACTGAGTGAGACTCCCCAACTCAAAAAAAAAAAAAAAAAAGGATCAGCCTAGGCAATACAGCAAGACCTCATCTCTACAAATAAAATTTTAAAATTAGCCAGGTGTACAGGCCTACACCTGTAGTCCCAGCTATTAGGGAGGCTGAGGCAGAAGGATTGCCTGAGCCCAGGAGGTCAAGGCTACAGTGAGCTGTGATCATGCCATTGCACTCTAGCCTGGGCAACTGAGTGAGATCTCCAGTCAAATAAATAAATAAATAAGGACCTGTTTCTCAAAGACTCCTTCAAACAGTACTCTTTGTTTTCACCTTCTTTCACCCTTAGATCTAAAAAGCAGCTGTTGCTGCCAGTTCCTAAGCTCTGTGATTAAGGGTTGGTTCTCAGCTTTCGCCACTGCTGGGAGGCATTTAGCAGGCTGAGGTCAGTTAAGTCAGGAAATACCAGCCTACCTGCTTTCCAGCTTCTAGAGATTCTGTTGCTGGGATCCCCCTTCCTGTTCTTCCTGTGCTTGTAAAGTTGTGTCTTTAAAATATCCCTTTGCTGTGAATTTATGGGCTTCCAGAGGCAGTGTGTGCTCTATGCTGGTCTTAACCTGAAAATCTCCATATATTTTATGACCATGGCACTGTATAGATTTGCCATATTTCATTTAACGAATTCCCTCTAATTGAACATACAGCTTATCTCCACTTTTTCCTTGTTAAAAGCAGGCTGCCATGGATACCCTGAGAGTTAGGTCTTTGCTCATTTGATTCCTGTCTTAGGACAAACTCAGTAAAGTAAATTTGCTGATGTGGTTTGCTATGGACTAAATGTTGTGTCCCCCCCAAATTCATATGTTGAAGCCTAGTCCCGAGTGTGACCATATTTAGAGGTGGATCATTTTGGGAGGTGTTTAGGCCATGAGGTTGGAGGTTTTTTTGAGTTGGAGTCTCACTCTGTCACCCAGGCTGGAGTGCAGCGGCACGCTCATGGCCATGCAGCCTCAACCTACTGGGCTCAGGAGACTGGATCTCTCTCTTTCTCTCTTTCTCTCTCTCTCTCTCTCTCTCTCTCTCTCTCTCTCCTCCCTCTCTCTCTCTTTCTTCCCTCTCCACCATGTGAGGAGCAATAAGAGGACAGCCAACTGCAAACCAGAAAGCAGGCTCTCACCAGACACCATATCTGCAGGTGCCTTGATCTTGGACGTCCCAGCCTCTAGAACCATGAGAAAGAAACTTCTGTTGTTTAAGTCCCACAGTCTACAGTGTTCTGTTATAGCATACTGAAGAAACTAAGACTACCGAGATCTTTTCATTATGGTGTGTTTGTGTGTGTGTCCATGTGTGCCCTACCCTCCTTAGCAGAGGCTGGAAGGAAATGAGAGAGGAGCAGAGGGGAAGAGGTGAAAGTTAGGGTGAGCTCAGAGTCAGGCTCTCTGATCTAGCCTCACAACAGCGCTCAGAAGCAGGTATAAAAATTATCAGTACCAAAATGGAGTTTTACTTGTGTAAAACTCTAACAAAACGGACTCAGGATAGGCCTTGGAAAGGAATCCCTCATGCAAACATACCTGCACCAGACTGGTATTAGCACTTAACACAGGAAATCTTCAAGTCAGATGATCTGCCTGCACCAGAACACCTGCCTAGCAACAGCTGATAAGCTCATGCCAGCTCCTGCAACAAACCCCTGTAGCCTTTGGTCTTCAAAACCTTTGGTTTCAAAACGGCTTCCATGGAATTCTCTGACTTTAAAAGATTCCTCTCCCAAATTTTACCTGTATGATGACCACCTGTATACCTAAGCCTGAATCGTACCCCACATCTTTAAAATAAAAAAATAAGGCTGAGCTCAGTGGCTCAGCCTGTAATCCTAGCACTTTGGGAGGCCAAGGTGAGTGGATTGCCTGAGCTGAGGGTTCAAGACCAGCCTGGGCAACTTGATGAGACTCGTCTCTACAATAAATTAAAAAATTATCCAGGTGTGGTAGTGCGCGCCAGTAGTTCCAGCTACTTGGAAGGCCGAGGTGGAAGGATCACCTGAGCCCAGCAGGTTGAGACTGCAGTGGCCGGGAGCATGACACTGTACTCCAGTCAAGGCGACAGAGTGAGACTCCAACTCAAAAAAAAATAAAATAAAAATAAAAGATTCCTCTTTCTCCAATTCCCTTGGACAACCTATGACTCCCCATAGCTTGTGCCTGGGATTGCAAGCTCCCTGCTATTCCCAAATAAAATCATTTGCTCAGAAAAGCCTGTCTCTCTGAGTTTCTTTTAGGTTGACACTAGATAGCCCCAGTTTCTAATCCCCATTCTGCCACTGACCACCTATTACTCAATCTTTCAACCTTTGTCTACTCATGTGTAAACTGAGGATAATAATGGCTCTATCCATCACAGAATTGCTGTGAGGACTTAAATATTCAGGGCTTTGTTCAATGGCATGAAAGACTAATCTCAATCTCTCTCTCTCTCTCTCTCTCTCTCTCTCTCTCTCTATCTCTCTCTCTCTCTCTCTGTCCAAATCCTAGTCACAGGGTTCAGGGAGTCATGTCCTACAAAGAGTCATCAGATGAGTTTTGTTTTTTTTAAAGCAGGATTTATTGAGAGGACAGAAAAGCTCCCACAGTGGGATGGGACCCAAAGGGGTTGCCCAGATGAGTTTTTTTAAATTAACCCTATTTAATGAGGCTTGCTTTCCAACCCGACTCTGGCATAACATCACACAACAGATAAAGAAGGAAATCAAAGTATTTTATGATCCTGTAAAACCATGTCTTAGGGACTCCTGGACTGGCACCATTTAAGACATTACCACCTATTCTCTCTGAAGTTTGCCACCTGTAAGACTTCATCTACATATCAAGAAACTTGATTCTCCCATGATTCCTCAAGTCACTCATTTCCTTTACTGCCTTCAAAATTCCTTAGATAACTCTTGCTACTAATTGCCAGTCAGGAAATCTTTGAATCCACCTATAACCTGCAAGCCCCTGCTTGGTCCGCCTTCCCAGGCAATCCAATGTAAATCTCACATGTATTGATTTACAGTTTCCTGTGTCTTCTGTCTTCCTAAAATGTGTATAACCAAGCTACAATTTAACTGTCCCAGGCACAAGTTCTCAGGACCTCCTGGGACAGGTGCCATGGGCCTAACATCACTCATATTTGGCTCAGAATAAACTATCTTAAATATTTTACAGAATTCGGTATCTTTATTGGATGCTTATTACGTGCCAGGCACTATATCTGCTTTGTAGAAGACACTATTAAAGAGAGCAGGCTGGGTGCAGTGTCTCACCTTTGCAATCTCAGGGCTTTGGGAGGCCAGGAGTTGAGACCAGCCTAGGCAACACAGCCACACACGCGTCTTTACAAAAAATTAAATTACAGGTGTAATGGCGCGCGACCACTAGCGCAGCTACTCGGGAGGCTGATGTGGAAGGATCGCTTGAGCCCAGGAGTTCGAGACTGCAGTGAGCTACATCACATCACCATACTCCAGCCTAGATGACAGAAGAGAGGCCCTGTCTCAGAATAAAGTAGAAAAAAAAAAAAAAAGCTGTTATCTTGCTTAGTGTTGGGAGACTCATGCAAGAAGAGTCTCAAGTACTCTTCAAGCGCTAGGTAGACAGTAATCATTACGTTGCGGTATTTAGTCCATAAATATCTTCTGAGAGCTCACTGTGGTGTGGGGTCGTGCTACATTCTTGGCTGTGGAAGTTTAAGTAAGCGCACGGATCCCAGGCACCCAGCAAGCGGTCATCAAGGACCTCAGCAGCCAGGCGGAACCACTCATCCAGGAACGTTTCTTCCCACCCCCGGGTGCCCGGGGCAGCCCGGCAGGAAATCAGTCAAGGACCACGCGGCGCCGCGCCGCCGCAGTCGGGCCCTGGTCGCCACGGTAACGCGCGCGGGGCGGGAGTCCCATCATGAGCATCCGGGGGTCGCGGGCCGCGTGGGCCTGGGGTCTGGGCGCTCGCTGCCGCCGCGGCGCCTCGAGCTTCCCGCTGCCCCCGCCGGGCGCCGCGGACGTGGCGAAGCTGCTGCGAGAAGCGACGGCGGCGGAGGAGGAGCCCCCGCCGGCTCCGGCGCGGCGAATGCCGGGCCAGTCCTCGGTGCTGCTCTTCCCGGGCCAGGGCAGCCAGGTGGTGGGCATGGGCCGCGCTCTGCTCGGCTACCCGCGCGTCCGCGAGCTCTACGCCGCCGCACAACGCGTGCTGGGCTACGACCTGCTGGAGCTTAGCCTGCACGGGCCGCAGGAGGAACTGGACCGCACCGTCCACTGCCAGCCCGCCATCTTCGTGGCTTCTCTGGCCGCGGTGGAGAAACTCCACCACCTACAGCCCGCGGTGAGGCTCGAGGCCCCGTGGCAGCCCGCGAAAGGTGGGCTTACGCCCACGCCGGGCCCCTCCTGCCACGCCGGGGGCCTCCACTCGTGTCACAGATTCTTGCTCAGCTCTTATATGTGTCGGGCGCCGTGAACAAAACAAGGATCCCCGCTCTAGGGTAGCTCCGTCTTAGGGAAGACAGATCATAAACAATAAACGTACTGTGTAAATTACATAGTGTGTTAAAGATGATACGTGTTATAGAAAACAAAGCCAGCAGGTAAGGGGATGTGGGAGTGGAGGTCTAGGTTGCGATTTTAAATGATTCTTAATCATTGAGTTAATTATTAAACGATTTTAAAAGGCTTAAGCTTCATCCCTAAATGAAGGATCATTGAGAAGATGGCAGTTTGAGAATGTCACTTCACTTGAAGGCTGTGAGTTGATGTGAATATTTAGTAATGTCAAGACAGTAAATGTGAAGCTAGTACTTGAGATCCTTTACCCCGCAGCACCTTCACAACCACCTTGTAAAGTAAATACTGTTGTCTTATGGATAAGGAAAGGAGACTCAGGGCTATTAAGAGAATTCGTTTGGTGGGCCTGTTGGATATTGATAATAATGTTCATTCATTGCTTGACCTTGGCCAGGTCTGTGCTAAACACTTTATAGACAGTATCATCACATAATTCAGCCCTTTGAAGTAGCTTCTGCTCTTCCCTCATTTGACAGATGAGATAACAGGCTCAGGGGGACTTGAGAACTCTCCCAACCTAAGAAAGCTAGTCTCGATGACTGCAGAAGTCATGCTCTTCTACACTTAAGGGCCACACCAGATAGTCTGAGGCCCCAGGACCGAGGCAGGATAATCCAGAACCCTGAGTGGGAGTCAGCGAGGCCATAGAGTTGACTGGGCTTTAACTTGCTTTACCCAGGAAGTACCTCTTCAGTGATGGACTCAGTGATGGTCAAGGCCGCTTGTGTGTGTGGTCTTCAGCTGGAGCACCAAGCCAGTGAAACGTGACTCTCTGAGATGCTGAACACCCTGCCAGCTCTCAGGTGCAGAGCAGCTCTGAAACTGAGCTCCTCCAGAGAATTTGACCTCATGTTCTGCATCTGTCACTGCAGGTTATTGAGAATTGTGTTGCTGCTGCTGGATTCAGTGTGGGAGAATTTGCAGCCCTAGTGTTTGCCGGAGCCATGGAATTTTCTGAAGGTACACAGGAAAGAGTTTGGTTTTATGCAGGGATGTGTCTTGCTGGGCTCACTGGGGTACAGGACACTGTCAAAAATACTGGACCCACTTAGGCGTGACAGGGAAGGGAGTATGTGGACAGGGGTGACATTGGATTTTGGGGACCAGACTTCACTGTAACTCCTTTTTAAGCCTGAAGGATTCATTAGGGCTTTCTTTCTTTCTTTTTTTTTTTTTTTTTTTTGAGTTGGAGTCTTACTCTGTCGCCAAGGCTGGAATGCAGTAGCATGCTCATGGCCACCCCAGCGTGGACCTGCTGGGCTTCAGTGATCCTTCCGCCTCAACCTTCCAAGTAGCCAGAACTACAGGCACACGCTACTGCACCCAGCTAATTTTTTATTTTTTGTCTCACCAAGTTGCCCAGGCTAGTCTCGAACCCGTGGGCCTGCCACATGTAGTAGGCACTCAGTAGATGTTCATTGAATGAAAAGGGGTAAATGAATATTTGATCTTGAGCCATATCAATTTTACTTCTTAAGATTTTTGCTTATAGTTAAAACGGTTAAACATTTTTTCTTTTCGTTAAATATGGGCAAGAGAGTTGAATAGACATTTCTCTAAAGAAGGTATACAGATGGCCAACAAGCACTTGCCAATGTGTTCAACATCGCTAATCATCAGGGAAATGCAAATTAATACCACAGTAAGATAGCACATCATACCCACTAGGATGGTTTTCATAAAGAAAAAAAGAAAATAAGTATTGACAAGGGTATGGAAAAATAGGAACCCTCACACATTGCTGGTAGGAATGTAAAATAGTGCAGCCGCTGTGGAAAACAGTTTGGTCAGTTTCTCAAAAAGTGAACCATAAAATTTCCATGTGAGAAGGCTAAGGCAGAAGGATCGCCTGAGCCCAGCAGGCGGAGACTGCGGTGGCCATGAGTGTGCCACTGCACTGCAGCCTGGGCAACAGAGTGAGACTTCAACTCAAAAAACAAAAAATTTCCAGCCAGGCTCGGTGGCTTAGCCTGTAATCCCGGGCCTTTGGGAGGCTGAGGTGAGTGGATTGCCTGAGCCCGTGGGTTCGAGACCCGCCTGGGCAGTGAGACCTCATCTCTACAATAAATCAAAAAATTAGCCGGGCGTGGTATCACATGCCTGTAGTTCCAGCTACTCGGAAGGCTGAGGCGGAAGGATCGCTGGGGCCCAGCAGGTCAAGGCTGCAGTGGCCGGAAGTGGCCACTGCACTACAGTCTGGGCGACAGAGTGAGACTCCAACTCAAAAAAAAAAAAAAAAATTTCCATGTGACCCAGCAACTCTAGGCATAGTATACACCTAAGAAATTAAAAATGTCAGCCGGGCGTGTTGGCTTATGCCTGTAATCCCAGCACTTCAGGAGGCAGAGGCGAGAGAATTGCCTGAGCCCAGGTGTTTGAGACCAGCCTGGGCATCTTGGCAAGACCTTGTCTCTGCAATAAATAGGAAAATTAGCCGGGCATGGTGGTATGCATCTGTGATTCCAGCTACTTGGAAAGCTGAGATAGAAGGATCACCTGAGCCCAGCAGGTCGAGGCTGTGGTAGCTCTGAGTGTGCCACAGCACTCCAGCCGGGACAATAGAGAGAGACTTCAACGCAAAAAAAAAAAAAAAATTTTTAATGTCCATACCAGCATCATTCATAATTGCCAAAATGTGAAAACATGCCAAGTGTTCATCATCTGATGAATGGACACATTATGGTACATCCATGCAGTGGCATAAAGTATTGATACATGCTACAACATAGATAGACCCATGAAAGCATTCTAAGAGAAAGAAGCCAGACAAGAAAGGTCATACATTGTTTGATTCCTTTATGTGAATTATCCAGAATACATGAATCCAGTGCATAGAGATGAGAGATGAGAGGTTTCTGAGGGATCAGCGAGGAAGAAATGGGGTATGATTACTTAGTAGGCATGGGTGGTGAAAAAGTTTTGAAGCTAGAGAGAGCTGATGATTGTATAACATTTTGAATATACCAAATACCACTGAACTATATGCTTTAAAATTACTAGTTATACTTTATGTGAATTTCATTCCGTTTTTTTTTTCCCCCCCAGTCAGAGTCTCACTCTGTCGCCCAGGCTGGTGTGCAGTGGCATGCTCACAGCCTCCACCTGCTGGAACCACAGGTGTGCAGCACCATGTTCAGCTAATTTTTTTTATTTATTGTAGAGGCAAGGTCTGCCAAGTTGCCCAGGCTGGTTTTAAATCCCTTGACTCAGTCTTCTCACGTCCACCTCCCATAGTGCTGGAATTATAGGTGTGAGCCACTGCACCTGGCCTCATCTCAGTTTTTTAAAGCATAGCACTATTAAGGAAATGAAAGGGAAAAAGTTGCATAATCCCACATCCTAATGAAACTTTTATTACACGTATCATTATATATATATATAGCTTGCAGAATTATAGCACATTTACAACTTTGTGTTCAGTTTTTCACTTGACATTTTGCATAGTTCTTACTTTAATGCCTGCATGGAGGATTTCCATGTGCTCTCTCATATTCTTGTGTTTTCTTCTGCTTCCTGTCACTAGCTCTTAACATATTTACTCCACAGTTCTCTTTGTGTAAGTGCCTAAAAGTCCAGTACGAATATAAGTGCTGAGTGAATGACAATGTGTTAAAGAGAAAGGGTGCAGGATTTCCTCTTCAGACTCTTGTTTCATCAAACCCTGGGGAGGTCTCTTAATCCCTCCCTGGTCTGGTCATCCACCCTCCCTGGGCGATAACCATAGTTACAGCCATTCTTATGTCACGATTACTGGAGCTGCCTGCTTGGGCAAGTCCTGTCCTCCCACCCTTCTCTCCAGCCATGCTAGGTCAGGAGCCCATGTTTTACTTTGCCTTGGCTGGGTCAGCTTCTCCAGCTCTAAGTAGAGACAGTGATACTTGATTTATGAGAATTATATGTTACTGAAATTCATGTACTTGTTTGTAGTTTGTATAGCAGCCTTAATTGCTTTTTTTCTTAAACCTGATGGAGCAGGGATGCTGCCCCACTCCATGCATACACAGGGTCTGGAACACATCACCCGGCCCATGTCTAAAGTAATGAACCAGGACCAGATGATCTCCAGGTCTTCCTAGTATGTTCTGGGCTTGTTATGAGCCTCTGATGTGGTTCGTCCTTAGAGAACAGAGAACTGTCTTTTGTTGGATTGCTCTGCCCTGCCCAGCTTTTGCTAGGTGTCTGTTTTTGTACCTGAGTCAGTCATGTTAATAATCATTAATAAGCTGGGTGTGGTGGCTCATGCCTGTAATCCCAGCACTGTGGGAGGTGGAGGCGAGAGGACTGCCTGAGCCCAGGGGTTCCAGACCAACCTGGACAACTTGGCGAGACCTCATCTCTATAATAAATCAAAAAACTTAGCTGGGCATGGTGACGTGCACCTATGGTTCCAGCTACTTGGAAGGCTGAAGCAGAAGGATCGCCTGAGACCAGCAGGTCGAGGCTGCAATGGCCAGGAGTGTGCCTCTGAACTCCAGCTTGGGCAACGGAGTGAGACTCCAACTCAAAAAAATAATCATCATCATTAATAATAGCTCTCTGTTTTCACAGCCCCAGCAGATAGGATATTATTTTCCTCGTTTTACTAACTAAACATTTGAACTGGAGGGAGGTCGTGACTTGCCTGAGGTGATGTAGCTCACAGTTGCTTCCTCTTTATGCTTCACCAAGGTTTCTCAATGCTTATTGACATTTTGAATTAGGTCATTTCTTTTGGGGACTGTCCTATGCACTGTAGAATGTTGAGCAGCATCCCTGGCCTTTCCCCACTAGGTGTCAGTAGCACTCTTCCCCAATTGTTCTCCAGATACTACACTAGGGCATAATCAGCCTGGTTCTACACCACACCAGCTTACTCTCCTTGGGTTCATCTGTAGAGTGCCTATGACATACCCTGCTTTCTGGTGATGGAAGTAACACCTGTGTGTAATGGGTACAGACACCCTGTGGGCCTGAGGGCTGGGAGCAACACCAATGCCAGCATCCCCAGTACAGAGTGGAGGTTGGGCTTTGTCTTTTAGGTCTCACCTTCCCTCCTTCATTATGTGTCTGACTTTTTCAAATGCACTTCTCTCTGGATAGGTTTGTATGCAGTGAAGGTCCGAGCTGAGGCCATGCAGGAAGCCTCAGAAGCTGTCCCCAGTGGGATGTTGTCTGTCCTTGGCCGGCCCCAGTCCAAGTTCACCCTTGCCTGTTTGGAAGCCCGGGAACACTGCAAGTCTCTGGGCATAGAGAGCCCCGTGTGCGAGGTGTCCAACTACCTCTTTCCTGATTGCAGGGTGATCTCAGGACACGTCGAGGTTGGTGTGATGGGAAGTGCTTCTGCGGGCTCCAGCAGGCAGGACTGAAAGGCTCTACACCTGTGAGGGCCTACAGTGTGGTGGTGCTCTGCCGAGCCTGGTCTTTAGGAAGCCGTTGGGTGTGGGAGTGTGTGGTAGACAAAACACTGCAGAGGGTGGGAGGCAGGGACGCTGCCCCACTCCACACACATGGGGTCTGGAACACATCGCCCAGTCCGTGTCTATCGTAATGGGCCGGAACCAGGTGATCTCTGGGCCTTCCTCTAGTACATCCTGGGCTTCTCATGAGCCTCTGGTCTGGTTCTTCCTTAGAGGAAGTAGAGCTGTCCTCTGTTGGATTGCTCTGCCCCACCCAGCCTTTGCTAGGTTTCTGTTTTCACACCCAAGTTAATTTCCTTTCCACTGTTCTTCCTTCCATTCACTGTTTCCTCAGACATTTACCAAGCAGCTTGTAGGTCACAAGCATGGGGGCAAAGGCTGATTCCTCCAGAGGAAGACCAGTCATGAACTGATGAGTCCTGGCCAAGGGACCCAGTGAGGGTCAGGCAGACTATCAGTGGGTCTGAGAAGGCGACACCTGGAGGCTGAGCACAAGGCTGCCAGGAGGGGGCATCCCGAGCAGAGAGGCAGGAGCCCCTGAGGGAAAAGGCATTCAGAGCCAAGTGCCTGGCTCGGAGAATTCTGAGTCCAGAAGAGAGCCCAGAGAAGATGTTTCCATATCTCACCTTATGGCCCTCACAGCCAGTCCTGGGCTGTGTGGGGGCTCTCCTATGTGTCACGAACAAGGAAGCTGAGGCAAAGAGAGGCAAGCACTTGGAGATGGCAGAGGCAGAATTTGAACCTGAATCTGCCTCTGGAATCTGTTTCTTCCATTTGCCCATGCTTAGTTTCTCTTCCCCTCTGAGGGCTTGTATGCCAGTGTCCTTGGATACCTCTTCTGAATCACGAGAGCCATAGAACCTGTTCTGAGTTGATGGGAAGGTCAGTTTCAGTGGACCCAGGTTAGTCTTGGCGCTGGTTGCTCATTCCCATTAGCTGCCTTGGAAAGAAGCCCAGAAGTGGCCCAGGAAGGGCCCCCAAGCCAGGGTTAGGATCTGCCAGACAGGTGTGCACCCAGTCTAGATGATGACTCCTAGGAATCTCAGGCTTGTTCTCTCAGTAACCTTGGAAGTGCCATAGCAAACAGCTCAGGCGATGTAAAAAAAAAACTCCCTGAGAAGCCTGCTGGAGTCTGAGTTTATGGCTTGACTCCTGTGGCCCTAACCTGATACTTGAGTTGGCTCAGCTGTTGAATGATTCAGATATCTTACATAGAAAGCACTTTGAGACCACAGGTGCCCCAGGAAATGCCTCTGAGTAGCTCTCCACACACGTGCGGCTCATGAAAACAATTTAGGCTTGGGAACAGCTTGGGCTATGGAGTCCAAAAGGCCTTAGATCCAAGAGACTCCCAGCTCTGGAGACATGTCCCTCACTGAAATGGTACTGCATTGAGGCTGACGATGGACAGGAAGCTCTAGGGCAGTCAGGACAGCCAGGCGTTGCTGCAGGAACAGGATCCACACCTCTCAGTGGTCACTGCACACAAGCAGAGGTGCACAAGGTGCTGGGCTTTGCTGAGCTTTGTTCTTGTCGCAGGGCTCAGGCTACTAGAACATCTTTCTAGGGAACACTGATAGACTAAAGACAGAGGAAAAGCGAGATAGGGTTCCTTGACCAAATCATGTCCATCTCATCAAGGTGGGCACTATGCCCTCCTCTGGCAAGGAGGGGCCCACGGAGTTGGCTGAACAACCAAATATTGTAATCCCTCCTGCCCTGTGGGGGAGAAACAGCTACCCTGTTATTTTTTTCCCAGTGGATATGGACAGGCTTGGCATACAAGACAGTGCTGATCATGAACTCTTACACAGTACTTGTGTTACAAGCATAGTTCTTCCATAGCCCTGTGAGATGACTACTGTAATCCCCATTTTATAGTTGAGGACATTGAGGCACCTAGGTAAAGTAAGATTGCCCTAGGTTATGCAGCCAATGTGACCGTTTTAAGTCTTATCTTAGGTCTTCCAGGGAGCAGTTCTTGTTGCCTGGCCCTGCCTCTGGATGGGTATAGATGAGGTCAGATTGGGGGGACACAGTTTACAGTGCGGATCCATGAGCCAGGCCCCACACTGTGTTCCGAGGACACAGTTCTCTTAAGAATGTCTACTATTGTGCCAGGTGCTTACACCTGTAATCCTAACACTTTGGGAGGCCAAGGCGCAAGAATAGCTTAAAATAAAAAAGCTGGGTGTGGTGGCACCTGTAGTCCTAGCTACTCAGGAGGCTGAGGCAGAAGGATCACTTGAGCCAAGAAAGTCGAAGCTGCAATAAGCCATGATTGTGCCACTGCCCTCCAGCCTGGTGACAGAGTGAGACCCTGACTCAAAAAAATTCTGCTGCTGTAAAGATCTTTGCAAATTCTGTTGTTTGCAAACAGCTGCAAGTGTTTGAACCTATTGGCTAGCCTCTGAGACCTTTTTCTGAGCTGAGGTACCTACCCTTCACCGGAGGCTTTTGGTTGACAACACCCCAGGGGTTCTGACTGTCAAGACCTAGCATTGTGAAATGGGGCTTGGGTTTTCCTTCTGAATATTTATCGTGAAGATTATGGAGTAAAAAAACAGGCTTGTTACAAATTCTGAGGTGGTAACAATTCTCATTGAAAACGAACCCTTAGGTTGGTGCCTTTCACGTTGTTAGACACTTACATACCTTGTGGGATTTGCTTTACCAGCAACCTTGTGAGGTGGATGGAATTGTGCTTGTTTTAGGGATGAGAAGGAACAGGCTCTAAGACACTAAGTGACGTGCCTGGGCCACGAAGCTACTATATGAGGGTGCTGGGCAGATGCACAGACCTGAGTCCATGTTGAACAGCTCTGGGTCTCCATGGTCCCCTTCCCAACTGAGGCATGTGAATGGTCAGATCCCCAAAGGAGGATTTGGGGACAATGACTGTACAACTAATTTTAACTGGAACTAAAGAAGTGAGTTAAGGTCGTCACCCAGGGTTTGCGGGTGAGATACAGGTACAAGTGTGCAGATAAGCATATACCAGGGCTAGGATATCGCTGCCAGTGGTGACTTCTGCCGCTGTTTCTCCTCCTAAGATCTGCTTGGCTTAAACCTCTGTTCTTTCCCAGGCTCTGCAGTTTCTCCAGAAAAATTCCTCTAAGTTTTACTTCAGACGCACCAAGATACTGCCGGTGAGTGGGGCATTCCACACCCGCCTCATGGAGCCAGCCTTGGAGCCCCTAGCGCAAGTTTTAAAGACAATTGACTTGAAGAAGCCTCTGGTTTCCGTCCACTCCAATGTCAACGGGAACAGATACATGCATCCCAAACACATCCAGAAGCTGCTGGTCCAGCAAGTGGTCTCCCCAGTGAAGTGGGAGCAGACCATGCATGCCATATACGAGAGGAAAAAGGGCACCGAGTTCCCCAGGACGTTTGAGGTGGGCCCTGGGCAGCAGCTGGGCACCATCCTGAGAAGCTGTAACCTGCAGGCCTGGAAGTCCTACAGTGCCATGGATGTGCTGCAGGCCAGCGAGCACCTGGACCCTGAGGCATCTCCATGATGACTGCTGGGGTTAAATGGGGTGACCCCGTCTGTCCTCCCCAGTAGGGGCTGTGGGCTGTGCCTGCCCCACCCTCCCTCCCTGACGGCTCCTCTGAGGAGTAATAGAGCGGTTTTTTGCAATGTGCTTTGAAGACCACAGAAAAAGCACTAAAAGTGAGTGTTTCTTTACATGACCTAGTCCATTTTTCCTCTTGAACAAATATTTGGCTGCTGGGGAAAGGTGCAACAGTGCTAGTTACTTGGAGAGGCTGGCAAGCCCTGGCCCCGCCTCTACCAGTCCTGCCCCATGACAGACCAGATGCCTCCGCGGGACCAGAAAGGGCTGGCCTGCTGCAGCATCGCAACCTGCCCACCCTGCCAGCGTGTGGACAGACACGGCCTCAGGTTAGGCCGATGCCCGAGGGTACCCACACTGCCCCTGCTGGCCATCCAGGGTGCCTTTGTCACTAATCTCATGGCCTAGGCAGTCATTTTGTTCACTGGACAGCTGGGAGACCGAATCCCACCTTCGTTTACACACCCAGGAAAAACATTGAGTGCCTAATGTTTGCCAGAGAACAAGTGACCTCTGCCTTGGCAGAAGAGGATCCTTGAGCAAGGAGCAGGGGGTGTGGGGAGTGCAGAGAAAGAGGCGCCCCAAGCACCATGACTACCTGGACCTGTCAGGTGCCCCGGCACAGCACAGCACAGGCTGCCTCCACACTTACCCTCCCGAGAGCCTGGCACAGGCTCTGAGGAAACAGCTCCTGGGTTCATGTCAAATATGAGGAACTCCATGCTGCTTGGTGGTTTTTTTCATTATGCAGTGATAGTGGGAACATGTTATTGGGAGTGAGATCTCTGAATTTGTCTTGAAATGTCACTGTTGTGTCATTTCGTAGACACGTCAAACCCTGGATGGGGTTTCTCATTTTAATTCCGTGGTCTGGCTGGATACACTGGCTCGTGCTTGTAATCCCAGTGCTTAATTCTATAATGGTTCTCAACAGGGCCCTGTGGGCCTTCCTTCCTTGTGTGGGACTGTCTTCCTCTCATGGGCAGCCAAGCCACTACATGCCAGTAGCACTCCCCACACCCAAACCCCATGATTCCACACAACCCTGGCTGAGAACCACTGAGCTTTTTTGGGTTTTTTGGGGGGTTTTTTTGAGTCAGTCTCACTCTGTCATCCAGGCTGGAGTGCAATAGCATGCTCACAGCCACTGCAGCCTCTGCCTGCTGGGCTCAGGTGATCCTTCCACCTCAGCATTCCAAGTAGCTGGAACCACAGATGCGTGCCACCATGCTCGGCTAATTTTTTTATTTATTGTAGAAATGAGGTCTTGCCGTGTTGCCAGGTTGGTCTCGAACCCTTGTACTCAGGCACTCCTCTCGCCTCTGCCTCCCAAAGTGCTGGAATTACAGGTGTGAGCACCACACCCAGCACTGCAAATTATCAATAGAATGTGACTCATCACATCCTGAGTGAGCGTCTTCTGAATCACAGTCGTTCTTTGGAAAAACCTATTCCTTAGAACGTAGTGCACAAAGAACTTTGCTATTATTAAACACTCAATGAATCTGAAACCCCTTCCCTGCATGCTTGAAGCATCAGCCCTAGGAGACGCAAGCTCGCTCTGGTCCAGGCCAGAGAAGCACTGTAGGCGGGATGGGATCTGAGGGTTATGTTCAGCTGCAGGGAGCAAAATCAAGGGAGCAGGGGTTTTCTCTGTGAGTCCAGGTCCAGCCAGGCCAGAGACTAAAGCATTTCACCTGGGGTTTCCACCTGGCCTTGGGATCTGGTGTTTAATTTTATGACCCAAGACAGTGACACCCAAAACGTGACCTTTGATTTTTCTGAATATTCTTGGAGAACCTCCTCTGCAGAGGTGGGACTTGTGGGGTATGACAGTATGGAGGGGAGGGAGGCAGCACCTCTCAGGTGCTTAGCAGTGCTAGGCTTGTACTCAGAGCAGCCCAAGGTTTGGGGAGGGTGAAGGAGATGCTCAGGCCTGCTGCCGCCAGTGACAGGTGGAAGCAGCTGGAAGCCAGGTCAGTTGGCTCTAAAGCTGTGCCCTTGTGAAGAGCATCCTTGGCAAGCCAGTCTTCAAGGTTTGCAGCTGATCATCTTGACTTCAGATGATGATTATTGAGCAGCTGGGGCCTCCATTATTTGTGGCACCCTCCCAGATCCCAGAGGAAGTGCTGCTGTGGTCTTGTTCTCTGGATGAGGACACCAATCCCGCAGAACCACATGGCTTGCCCTCAGCTCCCCAGCTCACACATGCCTCCTGTGTGGGTTTCAGCAAGGCTTGTCCAGCTCTAGTTTGACTCCGGTCCCACACTGCGAAGACCCACCTTACATGGCCAACACCCACCCAAGGCCCCAAATGGAGTGGGCTGGGCAGAGTGAGCATGGTGTGGACGTGGCCAACCCAGGAGCCCAGCAGATGGCCTAAGCTGCTCTTGGCCTGGGAGCAGAAAGGTGGCTGGCCCAAGGCTATGGAATCCCAAAGAGGCCCAGTCCAGTGGGATGAACAGACAGGGATGGTAGAAGGACCCTCACAGGATCTGCTCTGTCCAGATCCAGGCTTGGCAGAGGGCACCCAAGGAGTGGTGCCGAGACCTGGCTTCAAATCATATTTGCCCTCTAGTTCTGGAGGAGTCACTTCTCTGTGTGCCTCAGTCCTCCCATCAAGAAAGTGGGCTAGCTGGGTCAGGTGGCTCACGCCTGTAATCCCAGCACTTTGGCTGGCCAGATCAGCCTGGGCAACCTGGCAAGAGACCTCGTCTCTACAATACATTAAAAATTTTGCCAGGCGGGGTTGTGCACATCTGTGGTTCCAGCTACCTGGAAGGCTGAGGGGGAAGGATCGCCTGAGTCCAGCAGGTTGAGGCTGCAGTGGCTGTGAGCATGCCGCTGCACTCCAACCTTGGTGACAGAGTGAGACTCCAACTCAAAAAAAAATGGGCTAACAACCATTGTTCCTCACACTATCAGGAGGACTCCCTCCCTAAGGGAAAGGGTGATGTGGAGGCGAGGACCTCCTTGCCTCCTTCATTCTCGTCAGCCGTGGTGGTCAGGGGCGGTGGGCATGGATCTGGGTGACTGGAGTAGCGCGTGGGCTCTGGAGAAACAGCAAAATGGAAAACGCCCCATGCCCACAGAGACAGCAAGTGTCAGCAGCACCCAACAAGACCCTGCCACCACCCACAGCAATGGCCTGCGTGAGGACCCTGCTTCTTCACCAGGGACCATCTTCATCCTCATGTCACCACAGTCCTCTCCCAGGTAGACTCACCACAGCTTCCCTAGCATCCGATCCACACCCAACCCACCCACACCCCTCCAGAGTCGCCCCTCAGCTGGTCTGGTCCCTCTGCAGAGACTCCACGCTTCTGGTGGGCCTTGGTCAGTGGGTTGAGCAGGAGTGACCCTCATGAGGGTCCATGGCCAGATGAGATAGCGAGACTACCCACAGGGACAGGGCAGGGCGGAAACTGGACTAGGGAGCCCCTCCCTCCACCACCATGGCCAGGCTGTGCATCCAGCAGGAGCCAGCTGGCACAAGGGCACAGGGACCAGACCCAGGTCCCGTCTCCTGGGCCCCAAGGCCCAGTGGGGAGCCTAGAGGAAACGGCGGAGGCCCCCACCCATGTCCAGTTGGGCTGCTAGAAAAGTCTGTTCTGCATGACACTTTCTCCTCCTCTTCACATTCTTTTTGAGTCACTCTGTTGCCCAGGCCTGGGGGTGCAGTGGTGTGATCACAGCTCACTGCAGCCTCGACCCTCTGCGCTCAGGTGATCTTTCTGCCTCAGCCTCCCAAGTAGCTGGGACTACAGGTACGTGCCACCATGCCCAGCTAATTTTTTCATTTTTTGTAGGGACATGGTCTCATTATGTTGCCCAGACTGGTCTCAAACTCCTAGGTACCAGCGATCCTCCCGCCTCGGCCTCCCAAAGTGCTAGGATTATGGGCATGAGCCACCACACCCAGCCCTCCTCCTCACATTCTGTTAAGAACATTCCACCCAGATTCAGGTTCAACTTGTCTTTACTGGGGCACCCTCCAGGCACCTGGCCATGCTGTCAGCTGGGCAGGCTACCCTCCATTCCCAACTCCACCAGCTTCGAGCCTATGAGTGGTCTCACATGCTGCCCTTCCTGCTCCGGCCTCCCAGGGCCAGGCATCTTTCTGCTGGGGGAGAGGGACAGGACTTGGAGCCATTACCAAGACCCCTCCCTGCTTGTGGGTCTCAGTGTCCTCATCTGCCTGGAGGCTGGACCTGAGGTGGTCAGAAGATGCCAGAGCACTTGGGCCCTGACCTAGCCTTACTCCTTACCTCCCCAGTTTCCCACCTGTAGGGTGGGCTGTCTGGAGCTGAGTGACATGTCAGCCCCCAGCTGCCACCACGTGCCTGTGGGTGCGAAGGCCGCAGGAGGCTCCTCGGGGCTAAGTGACTGGCAAGAGACCCCATGGTGAGACGCAGGCCCTTGGCAGCAGCCTGCCTGCTTTATGCCCAGGCGGGAAAGGCCTCTTCTCCAGCCCACCTCCCTCAGCTGTCGGGACAGAGCTTCTTATGCCTGACACCCTCGTTCCCCAGCCCTCCTGGAGAAGCCGTGGGCCAAAGGAAAAGGGTGAGCACCTATCCAGGGAAGGAAGGCCACAGGCCACCCCCGAAGACCAGATCCTGCTACCGACCCACTGCCAGTCGCACCCCAAGTGCCCTCACCACCTGCAGCCAGACCTGGCAGTGCTGGGACCCCACCCGCCATCTCCCACCACGTGCAGCTCCCTCAGTCCTGATGGTGCCACCACGTCTCCAGAGCTGGCTCCTCCTCTGAGGCCTTTCCTTCCCTGTCCTGCCCACCTGCCAGTCGCTTTCTCAGCCCTTCGCTCCCCTCAGAACGTGCCCACAACACCCTTACTTAGTGTCTGTGTGCACAGAGCCTGCAGCGGGGAGTGGGGGAGGGTCCTCTGATGCCCGTGGGTGGCAAGAATTTTGTAAGCCCCAGGGCGGGACAGGACCATCATGGGGCATCCCAACTCCTGCAGGGAGAGGCCAGGGCCCAGTAGCCTCAGCTCCTCCTTCTGAAGATCCCCAGACCTCTTAAGAAAAGCCACAGGCAACCCTGGCCATGTCACAGTGGATACACGGTCAGCAGGCAGCTTCTCATGAGAGCTCAGGAGGAAGTGAGCTGTGGGCCAAGTGGTTGAGGACTTCCTGGAGGAAGTGCCTCTGGGATTGGCCTTGCCATGTTCCTGGCATTGGCGTGTCCATTTCTAGCACACTGAATGAACCCTGGGATCACCTCCAAGTCTGTAAGCTTGGGGGGGATGGGGTGTTGATCTGTGTGGAGAGCCCTCCCCTGTGCAGTGCAATGCTGGGTGCCCAGTCAGCAGTGACCTGGAACTGGGGGCTCTGGGCTTACCCTGAGAGGTTCTGAGAGGGTCTTGGGCCTCAGAAGTGTGACAAGTCAACAGCAAACAAAGATAAAAGGGGTGAAGTCAGGCTACAAAAGCTCATGCTTGTAATACTAGCACTTTGGGAAGCCAAGGCAGGAGGGTGGCTTGAGCCCAGGAGTTTGAGACCAGTTTAGGCAACATAGTGAGACCTCGTCTCTACAACAAATTAAAAAATTAGCTGGGCATGGTGGCGTGCACCTAGTCTCAGCTACCAGGGAGGCTGAGGCGGAAGGACTGGCTAAGCCCAAAAGGTCAAGGTTCTGGTAAGCCATGACCCTGCCACTCCACTCCAGCCTGGGTAAGAGTGAGACCCTACCTCAAAATAAGAAAAAGAAAAAAAAGTTGCAAAGGACCAGACCATGGGGAGCTGAGACTTAAAAGGAGGCCTGGTAGGGATCCCCTCAGTTTCAAGGACTTGAGGATGTAGGTGGGAGCCAGGAGGATACAGGGACAGGGTCTGCCTGGCCTGGCTGGGGAGTCCAAACAGCTGTATCTCCCGGATAAGCTCTCCAGCCTGGTGGGTCAGGAAACAAAGGCCTGTGTGGGAAGGAGGATGAGGCTGGGTACGATGCTGGGGGAGGCGTGGGGTGGGGGTGGGATCACAGCCTGGCTCAGCCTAAGCATTTGAGGTGGGATGGGAGGGCAGACAGAGCCCAGGTTCTGGGAGGGAGGCCTGATGGGGTCTAGAAACGGCACCAGGGCAAGGCACGGAGCAAGCGCTGAGCCTACAAGGTAGGAGGCCTAGCCCTGCTGTCCCTCGTGCCCCTTGCCCAGCAACCTCTCCAGTGCACCCTTCTTCTGTGAGCAGGGCCATGGCTGCACCCCTCCAGCAGGAAGCGGAGAGTGCGGGAGGGGGACAGAAATCCCCATTATTGTAAGAGCTTCTGAAAGCCCAAAGGAAATAATCCCTAACTGAATTTCAGGTCTAGGCAGGTAGGGAGAAGGCAAACTGCAGTTGCCAAAGCCCAAGGCAGCATTTGTGGTCCCGGGGCAGGGAAGTGGCTGCCACGCCTACCTGGGAGCTTGGCTCCCTCCCTGGGAGCCCAGGCCAGAGCTGCAAACCCCAGAGAGGACCAGAGGCTGACTGGAAACCAACATTTTATTGCGCTCTCCCTGCTCCTCAGAAATCTATCCCAGTAGATTCTTTGTCGAGGGCATCACGGACACGGGGGTGCGGCCAGCACTCCCCCCGCCGCCCAGTGTGTGACCAACCGGCAGGAGTGGAAGAACCCTTCTCATCCAGGTAAGGCCGCCTCCTGGCAGGTCCAGCCAGGCCTCAGAAGCGGCAGCTAAACACACAGTATAATGAATTCATGTCTTACAAAAAAACTGAAAAAAACAACAACCAAAAACTAAGTACAAAACCGCAGCAGTGTCCCAGCACTATCTCAGAGTTTAAATATAAAAGGGATCTTCAGAAAACAGTTAAAAAGACAAAAGCAACAGGCCTCCACCTCCAGGGCGGGGTCGAGGGCGGGGGCCAGCCCCACCCGCGTCATCGGCCTCACTTGAGCATCAGGTGCAGCCCCCCACCCAGGAGCAGCCCCAGCAGCAGCACCAGCAGTAGCACCTGTTCGCACGCCTGGCCGGGGGACACCTGCGGGAGCAAAGGGAGGCGTGAGGGCCCCGGGGGCCAGCCAGAAGGGGTGAGATTGGGGGGACAGGGGAAGTTCAGGGAAGGGGCACTCGAAAGAGTGCCTGACCCAGAACTGGAGGGGTCCGGGACAAGGTGACACCAGAGTGAAGGAGCTCACGGCAGTGGGGAGAGGAAGGGAAAGTGGCCCCGAGGACGTGGCCAGAGAGGGGAGGCCAGAAAGGGGAGGCCAGTCGGGCCTGGGGCTGCCAGTGTGTGGGACGTAAGTGAAAACACTGGGTGAACACAGGTGAGGTCAGATGCCCCGGTAGTGACAGTGGGGAGTGGGCACCCTGAGACGAAGTTGGCCAGGAAAGCTGCTTGGGAGAGGAGACACCTGTCCTGGCCGGGAGAGGGTCTTGTCTGCCAGGGGAAGCAGGCCTGTAAGTGGGTCTACTGGTTTGTGCACTCACAACTTAACACATTCTCCTATTCAATCAACCGGGAGCCTCAGATGTGGGACCAGGAAGATGTGGAAACAGGTGAAGTGTTGGTGGTAGGGAATGGTGGGGACTGTGGCAAACTGGAGTGTTTGCCCCAAGGAGTGGTGCCAGGCAGCACCACTGGTAGCAGCACAAGTCAGCGTCACGAAATTTCAAGGATCTTACCCAGGGCCCGGGGACCAGGGATCTCCAGAACCTTACTACATTCTCCCTGAGATGGGTGAAACCGTCAGCAAAACTTCTCAGGACACCCCTGATGTCTGTCTGGTCATAGGTGAGAGCCAGACCCAGGCTGAAAGACAGATGGGAGGGGGAGAGAAAGCCTGTGATTCGAGTGATACCATCACAGTTGAGGGGAGCAGCGGGCCAGTCCCCTCCCACCCCAACTGCCACCCTGGTCCCCTTCCCTGGGCACCTCCACCTGTGAGGGCCTCTGCATAGGCTGATGGTGGTCACATTCATTCCAATTTCCTGCTTCCTCTCCCATCTGCCTGCTAGCCCACCTGGGCTTTGGCCCTGTGCTCTGGAGCTGGCCATGTGGAAGATACACCCCCACTGTACAGGACCTAGGGTCAGTCACTGCCCTCCTTGCGCCTACCTGGGGGCCCAGCTGAGTGGCCCAGCCTCCGGGGCCTGGGATCCAGCATCTCCCTTGAAGTCCCTTTCAGAAATGTGCTGTCTGGCCTGCTCAGAAAGTAGGGAAAAGGCCCTAGCTTCTGCTTGTCTATTGTCTGGGCCCAGCAGAAACAGGCAGCAGAGGGCCAGCTCCAAGAGCTGGGAGTTGCTCATTGGGTAAGGGGGCGACAGCAAAGGGCTCCAGATCTTCTGGGAGTGTCACGGCCACTTCCTTCCAGGGCTTCCTCAGGGCCCAGCCTCCCCCCGCCTGCCCAGAGTCCCCACCCCAGGTGCGGAAGCCGTGGCAGGGCCTGGACTGTTTACCTGTGCATGGCCATCTCAGGCAGCTGGGCCAGGCGGGAGCTTCTAAGACACAGGTCCATCTCGTCCCCGATGCAAGCCAGCCGCAGGGCCACCTCGTCACTGTGGGAGCACATGAGGGAGCTGGGTGTGGCCGCATGCACCTAGACCCGCCCAGCCAAGGTGAGTGCGGAAGCAGCCCAGAGAGGCGAGGAAGGGTGTTCAGATCTGGGACAGGCAGTGGGTGGTCTTCATGCATCCCTCCTGTCTCCCACCTTGCTTGAGAGACACCCTCAGGGTCGCATCTGCGGGTGGACTTTGAGATACAAGCCAGTTAAAAAGACCCCCCAGCTGGGCTGGCCACGGGGGTGCCTGAGTCACCAGGGAGACGGGCTACCCAGTTGGGTGCCGGTTCCAGCCCCCTGTGCCTTGTGGACACCCTTCAGTGGGAGGGCAGGGGGCTTCTGGGAGTGGTCTGAGAGTCACGTGGGGAACGTAGCAGGGGACATGGTGCCTGAGGTGCTGCATGAGCAGTAGGTCAGCCTGCCTGTGCACCAAGGGTAACTGAACACCCAGAAACATTTCAGTGCCCTGAGCTTCCCTGGAGAATTCTGGGAGAGACCCACCTGGTGGGCTTTAGTGGGAATGGGGAACGATGGGGAGGGCCAGGTTGGGGGTGCCAGACCGCCCCTTGACCACGGAGGCTGGCTTCCTATAGGGGTTTCAGCTCACCCTCCTCCTTTGTGGGGGTGAGGGGATTC
Source organism: Carlito syrichta (assembly GCF_000164805.1). Classification (NCBI taxonomy): domain Eukaryota; kingdom Metazoa; phylum Chordata; class Mammalia; order Primates; family Tarsiidae; genus Carlito; species Carlito syrichta. The sequence continues at coordinate 429,591 of NW_007250949.1, read as the reverse complement.
CAAGACCTGTGTCCTGGCCCCCAATCCTGAAATCCCCCACCCCTGCTCACCCCTCTCAGAACTAATAAGCCCCTGCCTGGGACCCCCCATTGTCTAAACCAAACCCTTGAGTGAAATGGGGTGGCCATGCCCACAGACACCCACACACCCCCCCATACATAGAATGAGAATGAGACTCCCTCCCGGCCTGCCCTGCTCTCGGGGCTGGCCCACATTCCAGTCCTGTGACTGGGCACTCGGCCTGGAATTCCCCTGCAGCAACCCAGGCTCAGAGCCTGCCTGGCTTGACCCTGGCCACCTGCACCACCCACCTGACTCCCAACCCCTTGCTCCTTACTCTGGAGGCATTGGGGGGGCATGAGGCAGGCTAGTTGGCAGCCCGGGGGTGGGGGGTCGTTCCACCTCCTGTTACCCCATGGGACCCCAGCTACACATCCCCTGTCCTTGCGTCCACTAATGAGCAAGAGTAGAGAGTGTGGGGGCAGCAGGTGATCTCTGGGTCCCTCCAGCCCTGCAACCCTAACCAGCCCAATCCCTACATTTAGGACCTTCATGACTATAAATCTTGCGCCTAAAGCAGAGAGGAAACGTCCAGAACCCCGGAGCTGACCTCAGCCTATGGGCAGTGCTGCAGGAAGAGCCAGGATTCCCTGGCAGAAGCCCAGCCCGGGTCGGGTCTGGCTGTTCTCTTCCTGCTCAGGATGGACACTCCTGAGGGCAGCAGCTCCCTGGCCTTCACCTTCCTTATCTGTGCAAGGCGAAAATAAACGTGCATGTGCTTCCGGCCACTGGGAAGGCCAGGGCCTGGACCCCTGGATATGCTGCCGTGTGTTGTGCACAGCTAGGAGTACCTAGCAGAGTGCTGGGCTCGGGCCTCACCTCTACCCTGACCCCCAGGACCCCCAAGACCTCGAGCAAGTCCTGCTACCTCCAGGGGCCTTGTTGATCCTGGGAGGATTTCTTCTTCCTGTCTCCATGATTCTTTGAAAAACCCTAACAGCCAGGGCCAGGACAATGTGGCCTCCACGAGTCCTTCCCAGGGTTTGGGTTTCTAAGATGAGACCCATCTCCTTTGAGAGACCTTGACATGCTCAGCAGGTCAGGAAGGCCTGCAGCTCCCTAAGGGCACAAGCTCAAACCATTTTGACAGCCAGTGTCCAGGGTCCACCTTGGGACTGTGAATATGCTGGGTACTGAGGTCCCTCTGTCCTCTGTGAGCTGGTGTCAGAGGAGGGTGGGGCACCAGCATCCGGTGGGGGTGCAGTGACGTCACTCCAGCCGGGGCATGTGCCTCCATGACCACACCTGGGGAATCCCCTCTCCAGAGTCCTGCCTGGGGAGGCGTTCACAAAGCTTCCTTCCCTCACAGAAGGCCACCCCTGAAGTCACTCCCAGGAACAGGGTGGGGCCCACAGCAGACCATCGGGCCCTACCTGCCCTCAATGCACTCCATGAGACCAAAGTCCTCCACAGGATCTGGGTCCTCCTCGGGGTCAGGGTCCTCCCCGGAATGGGTCAGGCCAAGGACCTCCACGGTCAGGGGCTCCCGGAGCTGCTCATACAGGAGGGTCTCAGAAAAGGGGTCCCGGGAGATGGGTCTTGCTTCAGACATTTCTTCCCTGGGACAGAAAGACAGTGTAGTTGGACCTACTGGAACTAAGCAATCGGGGCTACACTCACGAGATACCTCATCCCTGCACATGCCCACTCTTTTAATCTGCTAAGGCCCTCAATCTCCAACCCAGGCATGAATCCTGCCACATCTGGCTGTGTGCCTCTGGGCAAGTCACCTAGCGTCTCTGTTCTCAGAAGGGAGGGAATTGGAGATGATTCAGAAGGACCCTTGCTTTTCTCTTCTTTGTGAAATAAAATCAGAGTACAAATATTAGAAGGTCTTTAACACTGGCCCTCAAAGTCAATCTGGAAAACCTGGGCACCCGCTGTCAACAGAGGAGGAGAGGCTGGGCTCCACCAGGAGCACAGTTCCCTGGCATCGCTTAGCAGGAGACAGCATCAGTCTTTTAGCATCTTGCTGTTTCTCTTGAATGAGAAAGGGGAACAAAGCAATATGAGAAAAAGTTGCTTCGATCCCAGTTCTCAGAGGGAACTGCTAATTCATCCCGTTATTCTAAGCACATATGTGCTTCACACACACATTTTCAATACCACCATCACACTCCAGGGTTTATAACCTCCTCTCTCAGCGGATACCGTTACTTACCTCTCTGATATCCATCCCCCAGGCTCTTTGCTTTTTATAATAGGACCCCAATATTCTTTGGGGTGGCCCTAAATTCTTACTTCTCTGAGTCAACGACGGTCCCTCACTTTCCCAGCACCCCCTGCAGCTGCTGGTGACTGTATAACCTAATTCTGGTCATTGGGGTCTCAGAGAAGCCGGATGTAGGGCCTGGACACCTGGGCGCAGGCATAGCTCGGGAAGTTTCCCTCCTTGAAGGCTGGAAGCGCAGCAGCTAGCCAGGAACGGCAGAGCAGGGAGGAAGAGCGAGCCAGGTCTCACGGCAACTGCCACAGGGCCTTCTGCTGCCTCTCCTTGAGTGACGGGAAAATAAAGCCCAGTGTGCTCAAATCGCCATTCACTGAGTTTCCTGACCCTTGCTGCCCGTGGCCTTCCTGTCATAATCATGAACCCCCAGGTCAATGAATGTCCCATCCACTCATGATGGCTGTGCAGGATGCTGTGGCCTGGTTCACCACCATTTACCCCACACTGCCAGCCCGTGCCCAATTTAACTCCCACAGTACCAAACAGCCTTGGGTCCAGAGCATAATGCTGATGACAAGTGGAGTCCGATGGCCTAGTCCAACTCCCAGCTGCCCAGTTTAGTAGCTGTGTGTCAGTTTCTTCAGCTATAAAATGGGTTTGGTAGTATGAACACCCCCTCCCTGGGTTATTAAGAGGATGAAATAAAGACTCCCTCTTCGCCGGGCTCGGTGGCTCAGCCTGTAATCCCGCACCTTTGGGAGGCTGAGGTGAGTGGATTACCTGAGTCCGCAGGTTCGAGACCCGCCTGGGCAGCGAGACCTCATCTCTACAATAAATCAAAAAAACCAGCCGGGCGTGGTAGCCCATGCCTGTAATCCCGGCTACTTGGAAGGCTGAGGCGGAAAGATCGCCAGAGCCCAGCAGGTGGAGGCTGCAGTGGCCGGGAGCGGCCACTGCACTCCAGTCTGGGCGACTGAGTGAGACTCCAACTCAAAAAAAAAAAAAAAAAAGACTCCCTCTTCAAGTACTCTGAACAGAGACCTGTGTGCCGTGGGGAATAGGCATGAACCATTACGACCTTTGTACTGCAACCTATTATTTTCTTACAATCGTGCCTGGGGTCTTTTGAATTTTTAATTCCTCATGTCTGCTAATAGCACTCCACCCGCTCACTAGCTCACTGGATTTTTTTTGTTCCAAGAGGACACTGGGGTTTGGAGAATTGATGATTGAGCCAAGAAAGGACAGTGCTAAGACTTCCTCCTCCCCAGGCCAGGGTGGACCCATGTCCCAAAGTCTGTCCCTGAAGTGGACAGAATGCAGGCAGGTTGCACAGGGCGGCATTAAAAGGAGATGCTGGGAACGTGGGAACAGGCAGAGGCTCATGGGAACACAAGTTCTGGACCCTCCAGGTGTCTTGGGCTGACTCTAGGCGGTTTACCAGCAACAACATAACAAAAGGCACACAGTCAAGGAGATGGCGAGCACGGTGACATCAGGCCAGACAGGCACTGGGGGTGGGGGGCTTCTAGCCCCTTAGAAGAAACCACATAAGGATGCTATTGTTCTTCCTTCTAGAGTTTAAGAAAAAAGAATTAACTCCCAGAATTTGCCAGATGTGTATTGAGATGGCTGTTTCAATTGCCTAAGAGGAAACCAAAAAAAAGGTTCACGAATGTTCCAGCAGAAAGTCCAGCGTCTAGCAGGAGCTGGCTGGAGGAATCAGATATGTAAACACGACCACAAACAGCCTGCACCTGTCAGGTGACAGCTTCTCCTGAGGGCAGAACTGTCAGGTCTGACCTGGTGGGTGAGGAAGGATGGCCCCCAACACCCCAGGCAGGGTGTGAGGGTGGGGGCTGCCACCCGTGAGGACTCCACAGGCCAGGTGTCAATGACTCATGAACCCTGAACCTCAGCAACAACCCTAAGCCATCAGGCCGGGACACGGAAACACTCAGGAGGGGCCAGTGGCATTTTAAGGTACCACTCTTGGTGCAAAAAGGTATATCTGGATCGATCTGCAATGCACGGGTGTTCAGCAGTAGTTTAGAAGACACTAGGTGACCCAAATTAGTGTGGTTTCAAGCCACTTCTGAAGACTAGACAAGCCAGGGGTGACCTGACCTCCAACTGCTTTTTATTCAGGTGTTGTACTTTTGCATGGGATGTGCTCATACCACAAACCCCCCTTTCTCAGGCCAAACTTGAACTTCACAGGAGCCATCCTGGAGGCACTGACCAGCAGCCAAGTGCCCTTTCTGGACAACAACACCATTTTCGAGTCTGAGCCTGATTTCTCGGTCCATTTTGCTGTACTGTTGGCTTAAGATAGGAGAAGGTGCTGGGTGTGGTGGCTCAGACGTGTAATCCCAACACTTTGGGAGGCAGAGGCAAGAGGATTGCCTGAGCCTCAGGGTTCGAGACCAGCTTGGGCAACTTGGTGAGACCTCATCTCTACAATAAATCAAAAAATAAGCCGGGGGTAGTGGCACAGGCCTGTGGTTCCAGCTACTTGGAAGGCTGAGGCGGAAGGATCGCCTGAGCCCAGCTAGCTGAGGCGGCGGTGGCCGTGGGCAGCGTGCCACTGCACTCCAGCCTGGGCGACAGAGTGAGAATCCAACTCAAAAAAAAAAAATGACCTGTTTGTCATGCATTGCTCTCCTGGGTTGGCTCTGGTGGGGGATGCTGGAGGAATCTCCAGCCTATTACGTTATTAGTTTTTCTTTTATTTTTCTTCAGTCAGAGTCTCTTGGTAATTTCAATGAAAGGTAGGCACAGGGAGAATTAGCAGATAGGAACATTGACGTAGAAAACTAAAAATAATCAGACACTGCTATGGTCGGAATGTGTCCCCCAAAGTTCATGTGTTTGAACTTTAATCTCAATGCAATAGTGTTGAGAGGTGGGACCTTTAGGACAATTACATCATGCAATCCGGCCCTCATAAATGGATTAATGTCATTATTTCAGGACTGGGTAGTGAGTTCTTGATAAAAATATGAGTTCAGCCCCTTTTCTCCCCTCTTGCTCCCTACATTCCCATAGGATGAGGCAGCATCAAAGCCCCCACCAAATGTGCCCCTTGACCTTGGACTTCTCCAGAACTGCAAAAATTAAATTTCTGTTCTCTATAAATTACCCTGTCTCATATAATCTGTTACAGCAACACAAAACTAAGACATTCATTAGAACTGCCAGTGGGGCCGGGCACGGTGGCTCACGTCTATAATCCCAGCACTTTGGGAGGCCAAAGTGAGAGGTTTGCCTAAGCCCACGGGTTCAAGACCAGCCTAGGCAACTTGGTGAGACCTCATCTCTACAATAAATAAAAAAATTAGCCGGGCGTACATGCCTGTAGTTCCAACTACTTGGAAGGCTGAGGTGGAAGGATTGCCTGAGCCCAGCAGGTCAAGGCTGCAGTGGCCAAAAAAAAACAAAAAAAAAACCTACCAGTGGGGTTTCAAGGTTGCCAGATACAAGACCAATATATAAAATCAATTGGCCTCAATATATAAAAATCAATAGCAATCCTAGAAGCCAACCAGAATATAGTAGAAAATAAAGACACTTTTACATTAACAGAAAATATAAGGTTTCTGTTCAGAAGTTAACCAATAAAGGATGCATAAACTTGCAGAATGTCCATAAAAGACATAAAAGTTCCAGATAAAATGGAGAGACAAATGTTCCTAGATGAGATGTTTTAGCATCATAGATTGTAAGCAGTGTGAGTGGCACTTAAGGAACTATGACCAGACTAAGCGTAGTGGCTCACACCTTTAATCCCAACACTTTGGGAGGCCAAGCCGGGAGGACTGCTTGAGACCAGCCTGGATGACATAGATCTCATCTCTACAAAAATAAAAATTTTAAAAAGCCAGGCACTCCAGCCTGGGTGACAGAATGAAACCCCGACTCAAAAATAAAATAGGTCAGGGTACGGTGGCTTGCGCCTACAATCCCAGTACTTTGGGAGGTAAAGATGAGAGGACTGCCTGAGCCCAGGGGATCAAAACCAGCCTGGGCAACTTGACGAGACCTCGTCTCTACAATAAATCAAAAAATGAGCCAGGAGTGGCAGCACATGCCTATAGCTCCAGCTACTTGGAAGGCTGAGGCAGAAGGATCACCTGAGCCCAGGAGGTCCAGGCTGCAGTAACCGTAATTGTGTCACTGCACTCCAGCTGCACTCTAGCCTGGGCGGCAGAGTGAGACTCCGACTCCAAAAAATAAAATAAAGGAATTGTGTCCAGAACTTCTGGCTGCCCCGAGAGCTGCATCTATGCAAATGGTCATTTCCCTGGGAAAGCAGCCCTGGCCCTCATTTGCATCTGTCCCCTTCTCTCCCTCCTTCCCACCCAAAAGGCAATCTCCCACTGTTTGCTCCCGGAGACCGCAGCACCCTCTTCCCCTGTCCCCTCCCTCTCTGTGAGCTGGATTGCGTCTCACCCTGACCCAGTCTCCCTCACCCAGCAGACATTCCCAGAATCCTTGAGCCACCAAGGCCACCATCCTGTCTCATCCCAGCTACCAAGGTGGGCAGTTCCATCAGGCGTCTGCAGCCGAGAGCAGGTCAGGTCTACATGCGCCAACAGTCCCCCCTCTCCACTTTCAGCCCTGCCCCGTCTGAATGGGCCTGGGTCCTCCTGATCTCAAGTGGGCCTGAGACAGACGTCTTACCTTGGGTTAACATCCTAACCCAACCACTCTCCTTTCCTGCCCAGGCCTCGACTTCCCTATCTTGTTAAATGGGAGTAAGGGTCTCAAACTAATGGGGCTCCTTTTCCAGGTAAGGGGCAGCCCTCCCTGCCTCTCTGATACTCCTGATCAGGCAGTGAGGAAGTCCTATGGGCTGGTTAACTCACTCAATGTTCAACTTTACTCCCTCTCTTTAAAAAAAAATTTTTTTGAGTTGGGGTCTCACTCTGTTGTCCAGGCTGGAGTACAGTGGCATGATCACAGCTCACTGCAGCCTTGACCTCCCGGGCTCAGGTGATCCTTCTGCCTCAGCCCCCTGCATACTGGGACTACGGATGCACACTACCGTGCCCGGCTAATTTTTTGTAGAGATGAGGTCTCACTATGTTGCCCAGGCTGGTCTCCAACTCCTGGCCTCAAGCAAACCTCCCAAAGTGCTGGGATTACAGCCATGAGCCACTATGCTGGGCCCCAACATTACCCTTTTACCACGGCAGAGGAGTGACCTAATCTGAGCCTTTGCCAACTTGTGCTTGGACCCATGCCCTATGCTTCAGACTCGATATGAATGAAGAGCCCATCACCAGCAAGTCTGGGCTGGCCTTGGGGCTCTAGATCTGAGTGGAAGATCAGAGTGTGGCCAAAATTATGCCCCACACACTAAAGTGCCCTCCCCCTGTGGTCTGGCCACCTCCATCTCGGACCCTGCCCTGACCATACTCTAGAAAATGCACCTCTGTAAACTGGCCCTGGTCCTGACATACCCCCAAGCCTTTTCCCTGTGCAGGGTCTGCTGTCTGGCCAGCCTCAGACTGGCTTACTCCTATTGGTCCTTAAATAACTCATCAATTTCTTGGACCTTCAGAGAGTCTAGCTGGAGGCTTCCTTGAGGCTGCTGCAGCCTGTCTCTGCTTCCCTGCCTCCAGCCAACCACTGTCACCCAGTTTCTTATCTGTCCTGTGGGAAGCATCAGAGTCGTCTGCTCAGCTTCAGCAGGGCTGGGTGAGGTCATGCGAGTCTGAGGGTCCCCACCAGGAGCTAGGCCCCCAGGCACTGCTGTCTTGCTGAGCTGTTGCCCAGATTCTTATCTGTGGTGGCTTAGAGCATGGACTCTGGAACAAGGCTGCTGGGTGTCCTTGGGCAAGCTAGTTGACCTCTCTGTTACCCTATTTCTGCAATGGAAATACGAGTAACACCCATTTCACAAGACTGTGGTAAGGACTAAATGGTATGATCCCTGTTAATGGACCAGACACAGAGTAAACAACTAAGAAGCCAGGCACAGTAGCTCACGCCTGTAATCCCAGCACTTTGGGAGGCCCAGGCGAAAGGAATGCCTGAGCTCAGGCGTTTGAGATCAGCCAGGGCAACAAGGCGTGACCCTGTCTTAACAATAAATCAAAAAAACTAGCCGGGTAGCCCATGCCTATGATTCCAGCTACTTGTTAGGCTGAGGCAGAAGGATCACTTAAGCCCAACAATTCCAGGCTGTGGCGGCTGCGTGCATGCCACTGCACTCCAGCCTGGACGACAGAGTGAGAATTCGACTCAATAAACAACCAAACAGCTAACAGCTGCTGCCATTATCAGTTTCTAGTTCCCAGCACACAGCACTGGGCCTGACATATGCCAGGCATATGTTTGTTGAATGAATAAATGAAAGCAAAGCATTTAGAGGACCCACTGTGAGGTTACTGCAGCTGCAGACCCAGGAAACTAGACTGGATCTTTTTTTTCCCCCGCAGACCCAGGAAACTAGACTGGATCTTTTTTTTTCCCAGCGAATTTGCAAATCAGTAGCTGAAACCTTTCGTTAGTGCAGGAAGATACACTTCCCCATGTGTCCCCACCCAGGCTGCAGCCCACACTCACCCTCCTACATACTCAACAGTGGAAAAAACAGCCATTAGTGGAAAGCCCTATTTTACCCGAAGAGTTGGAGATGCAAATCCAACATGTGCAGAAAAGACTGTCACACCCACGGCCCTGAGGGCACCTGCGGGGTGGAGGGCAGGAGGGCAGGTTCTGGGTGGACCAGCCTGCATCTGGTGAACAGTTCTGCACTTGGCCGTGATCACCGGCTCACCTGGGAGATGGGGATACACCATCTACCTCCCAGGTCGTGTCAAGGCCCAGGGAGTAGAGGTGTCTCCCAGGCAGCTTCAGTAGGTATTCAGTAAGACAGCAGTGCCTTGGGAGATGAGCTCCTGGTGGGGACCCTCAGACTCGCATGACCTTACCCAGCCCTGCTGAAGTTGAGCAGGTGTGACTCTATTGCTTCCCATCTCACAGATGGGAAGAACAAACAAGAGAAGGAGGAAGCCAGATGCGGAATAATCCCATCACGTTGGGAGGCTGAGGTGGGAGAACTGCTTGAGCTCAAGAGTTCAGGCTAGGCGTGGTGGCTCAAGCCTGTAATCTTAGCACTTTGGCCCATGGGTTTGAGAACAGCTTGGGCAACTTGGTGAGACCTCATCTCTACAATAAATTAAAAAATTAGCCACACGTGGTAGCTCGCGCCTATAGTTCCGGCTACTTGGAAGAGTGAGGCGGAAGGATCGCCTGAACCCAGCAGGTTGACACTGAGGTGGCCGTGAGCGTGCCACTGAACTCTAGCCTAGGCAACGGAGTGAGACTCCAACTCAAAAAAAAAAAAAAAAAAGAGTTCAAGACCAGCTGGGGCAACATAGCAAGACTTCATCTCTACAAAAAATAAAAATAATAAAATTAGCTGGGTGTGGTGGCATGCGCCTGTAGTTCCAGTTACTTATGAGGCTGAGGTGGGAGGATCACTTGAACGCAAATGTTTGAGGCTATGGTGAGCCATGATCATGCCACTGCACTCCATCCTGGGGGGCAGAGTGAGAACCTGACTCAAAAAACAAAACAGGCCGGGTGCAGTGGCTCAGTCTGTAATCCCAGCACTTAGGGAGGCCGAGACAAGAGGACTGCCTGAGCCCAGGGGTTTGAGACCAGCCTGAGCACCTTGGTGAGACCTCATCTATAATAAAATCACAAAAACTAGCCAGGTGTGGTGGCATGCATCTGTTGTTCCAGCTACTTGGAAGGCTGAGGTGGAAGGATCACTTGAACCCAGCAGGTCGAGGCTACAGTGGCCGTGAGCGTGCCACTGCACTCCAGCCTGGGTGACAAAGAGTGAGACTTCAACTCAAACAAACAAACAAAAAAACCCCAAGAAGGTTAGGGACCAGAGCACAGGGAGGATGGACCCCACTGGGAAACCCTGGCCCATCTTTTCCACTGGAGCTTCCCACCCGCACCCCTCCCCACCATGGCCCTGGACCATGGGGTGGGGGGCACAAAGTCTGGAGACCCTCAACTCATGCACAAGCCAACAGGAGAAGCCCTGCCCTTGCAAGCCACGCAGTTCCACTCCTAGCTCTGTCCCTGTCTTGGACCCACCAATCCAACCTCCCAGCATGGCGGATGTCTCTCTGCAAACAGAGCACCATCGCCAAGGCTGCTGGGAAGATTAAAGACACACCGTTGCCCTTTCTCTGCCCCCAGGCAGGGCCTCCATCAGAGCTGCTCAACTCAATCAACCTCAGAAGGGAGCAGGAGCCCAGGAGCAGCCAGGGTCCTCCTCTCACACTCCACAGGGACTGGCAAGTTCCTGTCCCCCAGAAGGTCAACATGACAACCGGCATCCATCAACGTCACACGTGCACATAACCTTGGTTTTCAGAAACTGTCCTCCACATACCCCTACATGTACCTGCATGGACAAACTGAGCAGTGGGTCTGCAGGTCGGCTGTGCAAAGCTCTGTAAGGAAAATACCATGTGAGCAGAGCCAGGGAACAGTCTGGAACGGCTTCCAGCTGTGCAAAAGGAGAGGCCGTAAACAGACAGGCATCTCCATGCAGACTGGCTCTCAAAGGAGAAATGAGATTAGTAAAGAGGAGGAAAGGAGGTGTCTGTGGGACAGGCGGGAGGGACAATTTTTACCAGGTACCTTGTCATAGTGAAATGTGGTTATCACGCATGTAGCTGGCAACACCAAGTCAAAACTAGAGCACACATAGTTGTTGATAGCTTGAATTGTCTGCAATGGACAATGCCGCAATGTCTGTTTGCTTGTTTTCTTGGAGGTTATTTCAGGAAGCTCAAATCTTGTAAAACAAGGCCTACCCACATTCCCTCCCTCCTGGACCAGGAGGTCCAGACTCAAGAGCCACCATTAGGAACCTGCAGATACCAAACACTGCTTGTTTGGGGCTTCATTTCCCATAAGTGGTGGAGAAATACCTGGGAATAAGGGAGGAAGGAAGGGAGGGAGGGAGAAAGGGAGGGAGGGAGGGAGAGGGGAGAAATTGGAGGGGGAGAAAGGAAGGAATTTCTCTAACAAAAAGCTGGAAGTAGGCCAGGACTAGTGGCTCACGCCTATAACCCCAGCCCTTTGGGAGGCCGAGGTGAGAGGATTGCCTGAGCCCACGGGTTCAAGACCAGCCTGGGCAACTTGGCAAGAACTCATCTCTACAATAAGTAAAATTTTTAAAAATTAGCTGGGCATGGTGGCACATGCCTGTAGTTCTGGCTACTTTGAAGCCTGAGGCAGAAGGATCACCTGAGCCCAGCAGGTCAAGGCTGCAGTGGTCGTGATTGTGCCACTGCACTCCAGCCTGGGTGACAGAGTGAGACTCTGACTAAAAAAAAAAAAGTTGGAAGTTCATCTCTAGGTGTGGGAAGTTGTTTGCAAGTGACAGCTTGGAATGGACCCCTGAAGGCATGGCCATTCAGTCCCATCCACCCTACCTGCACTGCAGCCCTCCACCTTGATCCTGAGCACAGGTGCTGGCCTGATGCACCTAAAACCCAACCGCTGGTGTCCTGTGGGCCAGGACAGGGAGCACCATTTCCACTAACCTCCTGGCTACTGTGACTCAGGCCAGTACTGTCCTCTCTGGGACCTTCATGTTCCTGAAGACCCCACTTCCTTTTGATTGGCATCCACGGAGTCCAACCCTACCCCAGTAGGACAGTGTGCCCACTTCACAGATGGGGGACCTGGGAGGGCTGTGCAATCATCCCTCCTTCCGCTTCCAAAAATACATGACCTATGCATGTGGGTTGATGCCCACAGGGTTCTCTTTACTCAGGAAAAAAAAATCAGGAATGCAGCCTTGACCAGAAGTCTCCTTCTGAGGCCTGAAGTACAACCATCTGCATTGAATTCCCATGGTTGGGAATGCTGGGGCCCAACTGGAAGGTGGGGTCATGGCTCTCTAATTAGGCATCATCACTGAGTGTCACATCACTGAGCCACCTACCGTCTGAAGTCATGAGAATTAGCGTGAACCTAGATTTACTTACACAGGCACAGTACAGGTTTCATCCTATGGGTAGGGGTATATATATATATACCCAATTTACAGATGAGAAAACTAAGCCTTAGAACTGTAAGGGGCTTATCTGAGGTCCCCAGCTGTGGGCGGAGGGAGGGTCTCTCCACCTCACCCTGGCCTACCTCCCATCCCATCCTCACAGGCCTCCCCTCCAAGGTCCTGTGTCCTGCCCAGAACTCTTAGCTGAGGCCCCTGTTTCAGGCTTCATGCCTCTCTACATGCCTTCTGCTGCCTGGGAGCCCCCTCTGCTTCACTGTCATTGTCTAACAAACTCTTACCCAACTTGGGCTCAAATGTCACCTCTTCTGAGAAGCCACCACTGGTTCCCACCAGAGCAGAGGAAGTTCAATCCCCTCGGCCGCCCAGATTGCAAACTCCATCCCCAGCCACACAGCAGCCGACTCCACCAGGAGCAACTCAGGTGTGGTTCCTTCTGGGTCCCCAGGGCCTCACCCTGGCCCTGCTGAGTGGGTTCAACCAGTCCCCGCTTTCCTCCCCACAGCTACCGCAACACATGCAGACGCTCCCGGACTTGTGATAGAGATATGAGGCCCAACAATTAAGTTCACGAACTCATCCTAGAAAAAGTGCCACATACCTCATTGCTGAATATCACTATGGTCACCTTCGAAGTACTCCCCTTGGGAAGCTATGCACCACCACCAGCACCTAGGCCACCCGTCAAAGCAATTTTGGAACTCTTTCTGGAATGGCCATCAGATCCATTGTCCTATCACCTTTAATGTCCTGAATGTCATCCAAGTGTCTTCCTTTTCATATTTCCTGTATCTTCGGGTAAAGAAAAAAGTAATTGGGGGCCACATCAGGTGAGTAGGGAAAACATTCCAATACAGTTATTTGTACAGTGCTGCCAACGTAAGCACACGGTGGCAAGTTTGCAAACTTAATTGTCACACCTCAACAAATAACAACAACAGTTCTGATGGCCATTCCAGAAAAAGAGTTCCAAAACTGCTTTGATGGATGGACTGGGTGCTGGCATCGGTGCATAGCTTCCCAAGGGGAGTACTTTGAAGGTGACCGTACTGATATTCAGCAATGAGATATGTAGCACTTTTTCTAGGATGGTTCATGAACCTAATTGTCGGACTTTGTATGTCCCGATAAACCTGTCGCAAACGGAAGACATCATATTAGGTCACAAATGCATTCCATATACCTAACCTACCCAAGGTCATAGCTCAGCTCAGCCCAGCCTCCCTTAAAAGCACTCGAAAGTCTTACCCCAGCCTATGGTTGGCCACAATCATCTAACACAAAGTTTATTCGGCGCAGCAGCTCACGCCTGTAATTCCAGCACTTTGGGAGGTTGAAGCAGGAGGATTACTTGAGCCCAGGAGTTCGAGACCAGCCTAGGCAACATAGCAAGACCTCATCTCAAAAAAAACCCTAAAATATATATATTCAAAAGTGTTGAAGATCTCATGTCACTTAAAACCGTACAGAGTGAAGAACAGAATAGTTGCATGGGTACTGGGAGCACAGTTTCTACTGAATACCTGTCCCTTTTCCATCGTAGTCAAAGGAGCTGTACAGTGAAGTCATAGAAAGGGCGACAGTATAAAGGAAGCCAGTCTCTCCCTCCCTGCTGGTGGAGTGAACAGGAGCATGGGTCCTTGACACAGTTGTACACAAAATGTCAGCTGCAGTGGGGGTTGTGAACTTGGGTCGAAGCTCAGATTTACCTTTTTTTTTTTTTTGTAGAAACGGGGTCTTGCTATCTCGCCCAGACTGTTCTTGAATCCATGGCCTCAAGCTCAAATGATCCTTCTGCCTTGGCCTTCCACAGTGCTAGGATTACAGGCGTCAGTCACCATGCCCAGCCTACTGCCCAGGTTGGTCTTGAACTCCTGGGTTCCAGCAATACTCCCACCTCAGCCTCCCAAAGTGCTAGGATTACAGGTGTGAGCCATGTTGCCCGACAACAAGGTGTTTTTTTAAATTTTATTTTAGTTTTTGAGTTGGAGCCTCACTCCACTGCTCAGACTGGAGTGCAGCGGCACAGTCTCAACCTGCTGGGCTCAGGCAATCCTTCTGCCTTAGCCTTCCAAGTAGCTGGAACTGCAGGCGTGCACTACCACGCCCAGCTTTTTTTTTTTTTTAATTTACTGTAGATACAAGATCTCGCCAAGTTGCCCAGGCTGGTCTTGAGCCCTTGAGCTCAGGTAATCCTCTAGTCTTGGCCTCCCAAAGCGTGCTGGGACGACATGCTTGAGCCAGGTGATCCTTCTCCCTCAGCCTTCCAAGTAGCTGGAGCTAAAAGTGTATGCCACCACACCCAGCTAATTTTTTGATTTATTGTAGAGACAAAAATCTCACCAAGTTGCCCAGGCTAGTCTTGAACCCGTGGGCTCAGGCAATCCTCTCATTTCTGTCTCCCAAAGCACTGGGGTTACAGGCATGAGCTATCGTGCCCAATTTCATTGGTTAAAAACTAAAAAACGAGGCTGGGCTCAGTGGCTCAACCCATAATCCCAGAACTTTGGGAGGCCAAGGCGAGTGGATTGCCTGAGCCTGCAGGTTCCAGACCAGCCCAGGCAACTTGGCGAGATCTCGTCTCTACAATAAAACAAAAAAATTAGCCAGGCATGGTAGCGCGCGCCTGCAGTTCCAGCTACTTGGAAGGCTGAGGCGGAAGGATCGCCTGAGTTCAGCAGGCTGACGCTGGGGTGGCTATGAGCATGCCACTGCACTCTAGCCTGGGTGAAGGAGTAAGACTCCAACTCAAAAAAAAAAAAAAAAAATGAAAATGGCTGGGCGCAGTAGCTCACACCTGTAATCCCAGCACTTTGGGAGGCCCAAGCGAGAGGAATGCCTGAGCCCAGGAGCAAGAGACCAGCTTGGGCAACATGGTGAGACCTCATCTCTAAAATAAGTCAAGAAATCAGCCAGGAGTGGTGGCGCGCACCTGTGGTTCCAGCTACTTGGAAGACTGAGGCAGAAGGATCGCTTGAGCCCAGGAGGTCGAGGCTGCGGTGGCTGTGACTGTGCCACTGCACTCCAGCCTGGGTGACAGAGTGAGACTCACAGAAAATTCAAAATGATAGATGAAAGTTAATCTGTTCCTTCATCCCTTGCCAACTACCCCCATCAATTTCATTGCCCTCTTCAAAATTTCCTTTCAGAGGCCAGGCTCGGTGGTTCAGCCTGTAATCCCAGCACTTTGGGAGGCCGAGGTGAGTGGATTGCCTGAGCCCGCAGGTTCGAGACCTGCCTGGGCAACTTGGCGAGACCTTATCTCTACAATAAATCAAAAAATTAGCCAAGCATAGTGGCATGAGCCTGTAGTTCCAGCTACTTGGAAGGCTGAGGCGGAAGGATTGCTGGAGTCCAGCAGGTCGAGGCTGTGGTGGCCGGGAGTGCACTCCAGTCTGGGTGACTGAATGAGACTCCAAAACAAAAACAAACAAACAAAAAAGTCGGGCTCAGTAGCTCAGCCTGTAATCCCAGCACTTTGGGAGGCTGAGGTGAGTGGATTGCCTGAGCCCGCAGGTTCGAGACCCGCCTGGGCAACATGGCGAGACCTCATCTCTGCAATAAACCAAAAACTAGCTGAGCGTGGTAGAGCGCGCCTGTAGTTCCAGCTACTTGGAAGGCTGAGGTGGAAGGATCGCCGGAGCCCAGCAGGTTGAGGTTGCAGTGGCTGAGAGTGGCCACTGCACTCCAGTCTGGGTGACAGAGTGAGTCTCCAACTCAAAAAAAAAAAAAAATTTCCTTTCAGATTTTTCTTGCATGTGTTTCCATATAGAGTTCATGAACATGCTCAGCAAAGCATAAACATTTGCATAAGTGGCATCACAGAGGAAAGCTTGTTTCTCGTCTTGGGTCTGTCACTCAGCCACCCGCTGCCTTCCCTCACAGAATAGAGTGGGTTTAGTCATTTCCTAGTTGATGTGGCATTGGAGTCGTTTCTGATTTTTTTTGTATTAAAAGATAATACTGGGCCGGGCTCGGTGGCTCAGCCTGTAATTCCAGCACTTTGGGAGGCCAAAGCAAGTGAACTGCCTGAGCCCGTGGGTTCGAGACCAGACCGGCAACTTGGCAAGACCTCTCATCTCTACAATAATAAAAAATTAGTTGGGCATGGCAGCACACGCCTGTAGTTCCAGCTGCTTGGAAGGCTGAAGCAGAAGAATCAATGGAGCCCAGCAGGTCAATGCTGGGGTGACCATGAGCGTGCCACTGCACTCCAGCCTGGGTGACAGAGTGAGACTCTGATTCAAAAAAACAAAAAAAACAATGAGTATGTAATTATATAGTAAACGTAGGTACCAACCCCAGAGGCTTTATATCGTGTGATTCTGGTCACTTGCATCTCTCTGACCCACTCATTTCCTCAACTGCCCACAGAGATAGCAACATGACCCACATTCAGCGCTGGGGTGAGGATTAAATCAGGTTTCAAACCCTCAACCCCTTGGGACACTCAAGGCATTACACAGAGGCATGACTGAAGCGACTACTTTCACATCATGCTTCTCCCATTAGGAACCCGTCCGGAACCTGCAGGGGCGTAGATATGCCTGCCTCTGAGGCTACAGGCGACAGAGTGAGCAAAAGGCTTACTTCCTTTTTGCTTGTCCAGAGAGACAGTCCAGGTGTTGGGGTTTTTTTTTTGTTTTTTGGTGTTTTTTTTTGAGTTGGAGTCTCACTCTTGTCGCCTAGGTTAAAGTGCGGTGGCACGCTCACGGCCTTCGCAGCCTCAACCTGCTGGGCTCAGGCGATCCTTCTGCCTCAGTGTTCCAAGTAGCTGGAACTACAGGTGTGTGCCACCATACCTTGCTTGCTTATCTATTTATTCATTCACTCATTCGTCATTTATTTATTCACTCATATTCATTCATTCATTCATTTACAAGCCGAGGTCTCACCAAGTTGCCTAAGCTGGTCTCGAACCTCCGGGCTCAGGCAATCCTCTCGCCTCGGTCTCCCAAAGTGCTGGGATTATAGGCTGAGCCACCGCGCCCAGCCTGGGTGTTGGGTTTAATGTCTGTTTCTTCCTTATCAGAGAAAGCCTCCTCCTCAGTCTGATGCAGCTCCAGACCCAAGTCAGGGCCAGGCTAGCAAAGGGCACTCGGCCAGCTGGACTCCTGGGCTCTGGGCCAGATTGGCTGTGACTTTGAAAAAATTCCTTAGCCCCTCTGGGCCCCTAATTCCTCATTGATGAAGCGATTTTCTTCTTCTGTCCTTTCCTGTTCAAGTATCTGTTAAAATACTTCGAAGTGTAGAGGAAGTATACCAGATTAATAATATTATCACCATTAGAGACGCCAAGACAGAGTGCCAAGACACCACCTGGGTCTGCAGTTTTTAAGCCTCAAAGTATGTATTTAAAATAAGTCCTGCATCAACAACGGTACCTGCATAATCAACATTTGTATACCTAACCCTGAACTGTACCCCACATTTCTAAAATAAAAAATTAAAAAGTTAAAAAAAAATTAAAAAAAATAAGTTCTGGCCAGGAGCAGTGGCTCATGCCTATAATACCAGCACTTTGGGAAGCTGAGGCAGGAGGATTGCTTGAGCCCAGGGGTTTGAGACCAGCCTGGACAACATAGCAAGACCCCACCTCTATAAAAAAATTTAAGGGTGTGGTGGCACATGCTTGTAGTCCCAGTTACTGGGGAGGCTGAGGTGGAAGGATCGCCTAAGGCTAGGAGGTCAAGGCTGCGGTGAGGCATGATCATGTCACCGTACTCTAGACTGGGCCAGAGTCAGACCCCAGGTCAAAAACAAGTTCTGAAATGCTGGAGCCTGAGGAATAGGTGAAGAACTGCTTGCCTCTGGGTGCTGGACTCGGAAGGAGCAAAGTCCTAGAGCTCTCTCCTTCCTTCCAATGGTAGGGACTCCCCTGTGAACCCAGCCTTTCTTGCCTCAACCCCTCCTTCACACCCTCCCTCTACCTCAAACTCCCCCAGGCAGGCAAAGGGGGTGCCTGCTCCTTCCCCCCTGCCCTCCCCAGGACAGAATCAACCCTGCTCATCTGTGTTGTCCCAGCACTTTGGGTAAACAGACCTGAATTGGGCACTTAGCCCATCACAGTCTCATTAAATGTTTACCTGTCTGCTCCAGCCGGCTGGGAGCCTGCACAGCCTGGCCAGGCACAGAGCAGGGACTCCGTGAAAGCGGGTGGGCAGCAAGGGACAGCCAGGGGAGGGCCAGACAGTTCGGTAAGAATGAGGGGAGAAGTTGGGGTTGATCAGACGCTAGGCTTCCAGTAGCAGGCAACTTCTGGCTGGAGAACCCTGGACTGGACATACCATTACAGGGCTTCAGTGACACCTACTGTAAAAGGGCAGTGGGAGAGCCCCACTGGCAAATGTAACCCCAAGAAAGGGGTAGGATGCTGACTACATGGTATACAGTAAGTGCTTATTCAATCAGCCTGGAGCACAGAAGAGGTGCACACCTGCTGATCACCTTGAGGTCAGAGCTCAGATTTACCTTTTTTGTTTTTTGGTTTTTTTTGTAGAGATAGGGTCTCGCTATCTTGCCCAGACTGTTTGTTCTCGAACCCAGGGCCTCAAGTTCAAGCGATCCTTCTGCCATGGCCTCCCAAGTGCTGGAACCTTCACCTATATAACCAGGTGGGCTTCTTCCTTCACTGCCTTTCTTTTCAGTATGGGTAACTGGACACCGAGTTTTCTTCCGCCCCCAGAAAAACAGGTTTACTATGTGGTGCCTGGCAAGGCCCAGTGGGTGTTTTGTATTGTCACATCCTAATATTGACACTAGGAAAATCAGCTGCCCTCGGTGCCCGCCCCCTCTCCCGCCTGCCTCGGGGCAACTGGCAACTTGGGGCCTGGCCTGATCTGCTCACCGTCTATATTCCTCCCAGGGCCCAGGCCCAACCAACCAGCGGCAGGACAAAGGGGAGATGAGGAAGTGGCCACATGCCCAGTGCAGACCCATGCTGACTTCCTGGTGGCCGCCAACAACAAACTCGAGCGTGCCAAGACTTCCTTGACACGGCTTGGAATTGTTCTGAGCAGAAAGAAGAGTCTCAGGGGATTCACTAAGTCCTTGCAGGAGAAGCAAGAAGCCATTAAATGTCTATACATTTTACAGGTTTACTAAAAACAGGATGCTTTCCAGGGAGAGGGTGGTTGATACAAGCTTTAGAACTCACCAGCAAATCCAGCCCTTCCCCAGTTACCTCCTTCCATTTATTTGAGATGATCAGAAGTTAAAAACAAAAACAAAAACAAAGACTGTTAGTATGGTCTCTGGTTTCTCTGCAGCTCTGTGAATCCGGATGTCATTTTAATATGATACCTACTAATCACATGAAACTTACAGTAACTAACATATGTAGCCCACCAGAGAAGGCGCTTAGGCTCTGGCAGGCACCAGGGACCTGCCATTCAATGCTCATTTCCCCACAGAACTGGAAGGCTAATGTACGTGAGCCCACAAATGCTTGAGATAATTTCAGACAGTCATGGTGTCCTTAAGACAGTAAAACAAGGTCTCAAGAGAAAAGAACTGGCGGGAGGAAAGGGAGGACTATGCCTCAAGGGAGGATAATCAAGGAAGCCGTCTCAAAGGAGATAGCGACTGAGCAAAGATAGGATAAGCCAGACACTACCGGTGACCTAGTAGGCTGAATGGGTCACCCCAATGGTCTTTGATATATCACATGGACTGCCTCATGGTATCTCCGGTGCTTGGAGAAATGTCCCTGTTGAAATCATCCCTACCAAAAAAGATAAATTGAAAGACGTCTTAGAAGCTTGGGTCACAGTACCCCCCCAAAAAAAACGCTTGGCTCAGTGAGTGAGGGAAAAAGACAGTCAGAGTTTTCAGGTCCAGGTTCAAAGCCTGCACCCAGTCTCCCCAGACACTTTACACACACACACAAAAAAAAAAAACAAGGAAAAATAAAGAAAACTTGTAAAACTAGCATTGGTAAGGCTAGGGAGAAGCCACAGGTAAATCAGTCAGTGACAGCCCTTTGACCTTGAGGGTCAGATAATGCAGGAAATCCCCAAATCCCGAGTTGAGAAGACAGTGGGTGGGGTAGGGGTACACACCTGCGCAGCTCTGCACACACTGTAACCCAGGACCTGCACAGAGATGCATCGCTGCCTTTCCTTGGAGGGCCTGGGGGCCCAGCTACTGCCTCAGACAGCCATTTAGAACAACTGCAAAGGCCGGGTTCGGTGGCTCAGCCTGTAATCCCAGCACTTTGGGAGGCTGAGGTGAGTGGATTGCCCGAGCCCATGGGTTGGAGACCCACCTGGGCAACTTGACGAGCCCTCATCTCTACAATAAATCAAAAATTAGCTGGGCGTGGTAGCACACGCCTGTAGTTCCA
>NW_007250949.1:407334-408937 GCF_000164805.1 Carlito syrichta | reverse complement strand
CCAAAAAAAAAAAAAAAAAAAAACAGAACAACTGCAAAACAGTACCAACAACCCCCAACACATGCCACTCCTGAGACATATTCCAAAGGCATGCCCAAACTAAGTAGAAATAAGGGTATGAACTCCAGGGAAGTCACTGACTTGAGTGGGACATTACCCCTAGCTAGAAACCTCAGGGACAGATTTTACAGAATGAACAAACTGAGGTTCGGAGGGTTGGGGTAGCCCCTTCAAAGCCACACACCTGGCAAGTGGGGAAAGATTTGGGCTTAGCTTTCAAGAGACAACCCGGCAATTCTGTGCCTTCTGGGACTTAAGCCTCAGTGTCTCCAACTGGGAAATGAGACCTCCTGCGGCCGGGGGCAACCAGAGGTTAAGCACTTCCCGTCCCAGTGCCCACTCGCTCGACTCTCTGTCTCCTTTGTTGTTGTTTTTTTTTGTTGTTGTTGTTGTTTCTGAGTTGGAGTCTCACTCCTTCGCCCAGGCTGGAGTACAGTAGCGTGCACGCTCACGGCCACCCCAGCGTGATCTCCTGGGCTCCCGCGATCCTTCCGCCTCAGCCTTCCAAGTAGCCAGAACTTACAGACGTGCGCTACCACGCCCGGCTATTTTTTTATTTTATTGAAGAGACTAGGTCTCGCCAAGTTGCCCTGGCTGGTCTCGAACCCGCGGGCTCAGGCAATCCACTCGTCTCGGCCTCCCAAAATGCTGGGATTGCAGGCTGAGCCACCGAGCCGGGCCTCTGTCTCTTTCTTAACGTGGGAAGGATGAGCCTGAAAACAGCCCCTTCCAGGGGAGCTTAAGTTCCCAGGCCAAAGCAGACAACGCATGACAGCAGCAGCAACAAAAATGTGACAACAGCATGAGTCACCACAACATTCCACCCCACAGCGTGGCTCATTCTAGCAAACGTTAGGGCAGCGATTAATGGTTTTACAACGCGACCACCACCCACGACGCCAGAGCTCCTCGAGGTGAGACCAGCCCGGGGCCTCCCAGGGCTTGTTATGGCCACGCCCGGCAAGCGGTGGGCCCCCCCCCCGGGTCACCAGAGGGGCTGCGCCCTACTGCCATCCGAAAGTTCAGCACGCCGGCCGGCGGGCTCCCGACTCCCCAACAAGGTCGGGACCCCCCTGCCCCAGCTCTTGCCCCGGCCCCGCCGGCTGAACGCATCTGTGCCGGGCGCGGGACAGGTGCGGGCTGGCGGCAGCGCCCCGCTCCGCGTGCAAGTTCCTGTTCCGGGGACTTTCTCCGCGTCCCACGATAAACCCTTGCTCCAGCCCTCGCGCAGGTGCGCGGCGCCTCGGGAAGCCTCGGGTCCCGACGGGGACAGGGGCCCGACGCCATCTTCCCTCTTTGGGTGGGCACTGGGGCCGTGCCGTCGCGAAAAAGAAACAGCGGGTCCTCCGGTGCGGGGGTCGACGGGGCCGGATGCCCCATTGCACGGATACGGAGACAGAGGCCCGGAGAGGCGGCGGGGACCGGGAGTCCCCGGCCCGAGAGGGGCGTTTGGGAGCCAGAGTTCCGAGACGTCGCCCCGCAAGAGACTTGCCGGAGTGGAAAAGTCTAGGTTCGGGTCCCCAATGCTCCAGGCGCTCGGCGC
>NW_007250949.1:405951-407074 GCF_000164805.1 Carlito syrichta | reverse complement strand
CCTGGCCATCGGCAAGCTTGTTGCCCTGGCTGGCAACAAGCCCCAAGCCCAGCACCGACGTGCTCTCAGGGATCTCCCAGGAATATGGATTTCCCAGGAATACGGATCCACAGATGTTCCTGGGAAATTCCTGAGAGCACGTCGGTGCTGGGCGCGAGGAAAACAGCAGAGCGCGAGACGCAACAAGCTTGCCGATCGGCGGGCCGTGCTGGGCTTGGGTCTGGGTATATAATTCAAGCCCTTTGTAACGGATTGCCTCGCTTCGTGCTCTGAGCACTCCTAACGACTCGGCACTTTTTTTCTCTCCCTCTTTGTTTATTTGGAGACAAAGTTGGCTCTGTGGCCCAGACTGGAGTGCAGTGGCATGATCATGGCTCACCATAACTTCGACCCCCTGGGCCCAAGCGATCCTCTTGCCTCAGCCTCCAGAGCAGCCCGGCTAGTAGTTGCTGTCTTTCATGTCCATTTTACCCACTTAGTGGAGACTAAGGCCCAGAGAGCACGGAATAACTTGCTAACTGACAGCGTGAATCCAGCGACCAAAAACGTATGCTCTTGAGGCTGGCAGCTTTGGAAGTGAGATATTTCTAAATCCATTTCACAGATAGATGTAAACACTGAGGTGAGCACTTAGAAGCAGCATTGAATGCCCCAGACCTGAAGCCAGGGGGCTTTCCCTTCACTCCTGCCCAGCTGTAAACTTAGGCCTGCACTACACCCTTCCCCCTCCATAGTGAGGGCAACCTGCTCTGCCCTGAGGCTCTAGGGCCCCAGAGGTGGCAGGGGGAAGGTCGTGGGTGGTGGGCAGCTCTTTTGGAAACCTGTGAGATAGCCCCATCCCCAGGGGAGGGAGGAGAAGTCAGAAAGGTTCCAGGCTGGATGGACAGGGTCTCAAATCCCCAAGGCAGCAGCGGCAGGCATGAGTGGGGGGCGGGGAGAAGGCCGAGGCCTGCTGGAATAACAAAGTAACAATTGTGCGAGCACAACAAAGCTTGTTGGCCTCCTTCTGCTCCTCTCTTTGGAGTCTCACTGTCACTCAGACTGGAGTGCAGCGGCCACTCCCGGCCACCGCAGCCTCCACCTGCTGGGCTCTGGCGATCCTTCCACCTCAGCCTTCCAAGTA
>NW_007250949.1:403571-405143 GCF_000164805.1 Carlito syrichta | reverse complement strand
AGCGGCCACTGCACTCCAGTCTGGGCGACAGAGTGAGACTCCAACTCAAAAAAAAAACCTGGCTCGTCCTCACCATTGCTAATAGCCAGAAGTTGCCTTAAAGTTGAGAGAAGGGAGCCCTGCATAATAGGGACCACCCTCCAAATGTGTTTTGCAGATGAAGACAATGATACTGAGAGGGTCTCTCATGCCAGAAAGACCTGATGTGTGTGAGGTTCTTGCAGAGGCCAGAGGCATAGAGCCAGGCACATAGTAGGTGTTCAGTAAACATCAGCAGAACAGACAGAGAAAGGAAGACAGTCTGGGGACAATTTGGGACATTTGGGGGGATTTAAGGGCCCAGGGGAGGGGTAGGAGAAAATACAATTTGTATTTATTTTGCAAGGTCCCGAGATAATATGCAGATCAAAAGGAGGAAGAGAAGGCAAATCTGTTTAAGTAAGAATAGGATCTAACCCAGCATTTTGGGAGGTGGAGGCAGAGGATTGCCTGAGCCCACAGGTTCAAGACCAGCCTGGGCAACTTGGTAAGACCTAGTATTTACGATAAATCAAAAAATTAGCCGGATGTGGCAGCCTGCACCTATAGTTCCAGCTACTTGGAAGGCTAAGGCGGAAGGATCACCTGCCCAGCAAGTCAAGGCTGCAGTGGCCCATGAGCGTGCCACTAAACTCCAAAAAAAAAAAAAAGACAAATAAAAAAAGGAGGTGAAAGAATTGCCTGAGTCCAGGGGTTGGAGACCAGTCTGAGCAACACGGCCAGATCTCGTCTCTACAATAAATGAAAAAAAGTTACCCGCCGGGCTCAGTGGCTCAGCCTGTAATCCCAGCACTTTGGGAGGCCAAGGCGAGTGGATTGCCTGAGCCCATGGGTTTGAGACCAGCCTGGGCAATTTAGCAAGACCTCATCTCTACAATAAATAAAAAGTTAGCCAGGCATGATAGTGCGCACCTGTAGTTCCAGCTACTTGAAATACTGAGGCAGAAGAATCACCGGAGCCCGGCGGGTCGATGCTGGGGTGGCCATGAATATGCCACTGCACTCCATTCTGGGCAAGGGAGTGAGACTCTTGAAAAAAAAAAAAGATTAACCAGGGATGGTGGCACATGTCTGTAGTTCCAGCTACTTGGAAGGCTGAGGCAGAAAGATGGCTGAGCCCAGCAGGTCGAGGCTGCGGTGGCCGTGCGCGTGCCACTGCACTCCAGCCTGGGCAACAGAGTGCAACTCAAACTCAAAAAAAGAAAAAAAAAGAATAGGGCTTGAAGAAGACTTTGGCTTCCTGTTAGTCCAAAAAAGGCCCCTGGGTAAGATGGCAAATGATAATATATTTACTGTTGTTGTTGCTACTATTATTATTATTATTAGTAGTAGTAGTAGTAGTAGTATTACAGACAGGGTCTTACTCTGCTGCCCAGGCTGGAAGTGTAGTGGTGCCATCTTGGCTCATTGCAGCCTCAGACTCCTGGGCTCAAGTGATCCTCCTGCCTCAGTCTCCTGATTTGCTAAAAGTACAGATGTGTACTGCCACACCTGGCTAACTCTTTACATTATCTTTTTTTTTTTTTTTTTGAG
>NW_007250949.1:399378-403284 GCF_000164805.1 Carlito syrichta | reverse complement strand
GGCGGGTCTCGAACCCGTGGGCCCAGGCAATCCACTCACCTCAGCCTCCCAAAGGCGCGGTATTACAGGTTGAGCCACCAAGCCCGGCTCCATTATCTTTTTTGTAGAGACAGGGTATTGCTATGTTACCCAGGCTGGTTTTGAACTCCTGGCCTCAAGCGATCCTCCCAACTCAGCCTTCTAAAGTGTTGGGATTACAGGCACGTGATGATAATAGTAACAATAATAATGGTGGGGTCTTTTCTGGTCACCCAAAGGCCTAAGCACTTTCCCTTCTATTGTCTCCTGTAATCCTTACAACAAACTGCCCTGTGAGGCAGGCACAGCTATCCTTGTGTTCCAGACAATGGAGCACTCACAGTGTGTCTGTACACAGGCAAGAGGGAACTTGTGGCCCCATTTTACAGATGAGAAAGCTGAGGCTTTGAAAAGGGAGGCCACTTGCCAGAGACCCTCTAGTTTGTGGGTGGTTGAGGCAAATTCCATCACGGTCTCCCTGCTTCTCCTGCTTGGCCCTTTCCTCACCCATGTTAGGATCTATTGGCCTGTTCTGGGGTCATTGGGCTATGAATTCCGCTGTCTTAGAGAAACCATGGCCTCGTGGGGCAGCTCCCCTCTTCCCTGGGGACCTCAATCCAGAGGAGATGCCTCCAGTGGCCTCTGCACTCCCCAGCCACATGAGGTCCTCCTGCTGTGGCTGGGGCCACCTCTATCTTGTTGTTCAAGAGTCCGCTGCCCAGCAGACCCTCTAGCACCACTTACAGGTTGAGGTGGTTTTTTTGTTTTGGTTTTGGTTTTTTGGGGTTTTTTAGAGACAAAGTCTCACTATGTTACCCAGTCTGGTCTTGATCTCCTGACCTCAAGTGATCCTCCCACCTCAGCCTCCTAAAGTGTTGGGATGACAGGCATGAGCCGCCCAACCTGACCAGATATGATGGCTTTTTTTTTTTTTATCATTCACTTAATAAATTGATTGAAGCCAGGCTCGGTGGCTCAGCCTGTAATCCCGCGCCTTTGGGAGGCTGAGGTGAGCAGATTGCCTGAGCCCACGGGTTCGAGACCCGCCTGGGCAATTTGGCGAGACCTCATCGCTACAATAAATCAAAAAATCAGCCGGGCGTGGTAGCACATGCCTGTAATTCCGGCTACTCGGAAGGCGGAGGCGGAAGGATCGCCGGAGCCCAGCGGGCCGAGGCTGCGGTGGCCGGGAGCGGCCACTGCACTCCAGTCTGGGCGACAGAGTGAGACTATGAGTCTGTGAACGAGTGTATGGAAGGCGTTTGTAAAATGTACGAAGAACATCTGAAGAGGATGAATCCTAACAGCCCCTGGATCACATATGACATCCGTCAGTTGTTTGGTTTCACCGATGGTCTGGCAGACCTCAGCTGCCTGGTTTACTGAGCTGATACCCAGACATACCAACTGTATAAGAAAGACTGGATTACAGAGAAGATCTACGTGCTCCTTCGCCAGCAGGCCCAGCAGGCCGGGAGGTAATTGAGTGGGAAGCATTGGGAATGGGGTGGGCGTGGAACACGAGTGTGTGCAGCAAGCTATAGTGGGGGTTTTGTGTGATAGGAATCCTGTTTCTATTTCGTTACATTCTAGCCAGGATGGAATGTATTCCATAAATGTGAGGGTCTTGTTCAATCTGAAACCCCCACTGCCCGCCTTGTTTTCTCTTTATTTTTTACTTAAACATTTTTATGATGATTTAGACGAAAGTTGTCCCTTGTCATTTAATGTTGGCTGCAGTCCTTCCAACTGTTGATGTCTCCTTTACAACATTCACTGTACTAACCCTTCTTCAAGATGGGGTGGGGGTGGTGACGCAGTTTAGCTATGTCCTCAAGATAAAGTCTCAGTGAAAAGTAAATAAATGTTCTTTAGTTTAAAAATAAATAAATTGATTGGACACCTACCCTACACCAGGTCTGGCACAGGAAAGGTGTCAGGGTTCTAGAGATGACGCGTTCTAGTAGAGGGTCCACGTCCAAACAGTAGCAAGTGGAGAGTGGGGGACAGTGGTGAGCTCTCTTAGCCAGAGTGGTCAAGGAAGGCCTGGTGAGGAGGTGACCTTTGTGCAGACTTGAGGGAATTCAGGACACAGACCTTCCAGGGACCAAAGCCAGGGAGGGGCAGAAAGGAAAGGTGGGGGCAGCAGTCAGGAGGATTGGCCTCGCATGTTTACCAAGTGCTGGGCCCAGCATCCAGGGCCCCAACCAGAGGAACCAAGAGCCAAGAGCCAGGGCAGGTTAAAACCACTTAAAAGTGGCCCCATCTTCCTACTTGCCATCCCAGACTTTCAACCCCAGTCTTTTTTTTTTTTTTTTTGGAGTTGGAGTCTCAGTCTGTTCACGGCCACCGCAGCCTGGACCTGCTGGGCTCAGACAATCCTTCTGCCTCAGTCTTCCAAGTAGCTGGAACTACAGGTGCGCACTACCACACCCAGCTTATTTTTTTTAATTTATTGGAGAAACGAGGTCTCATCAAATTGCACAGGTTAGTCTCGAATCCGCTCCCCTCGGCCTCCAAAGTGCTAGGATTACAAACTTGAGCCACTGCACCCGGCCTATTCCCAGTCTTTTTTTTTTGAGTGGGAGTCTCACTCTGTAGCCCAGACTGGAGTGCAGTGGTCGCTCCCGGCCACTGCATCCTCGACCCGCTGGGCTCTGGTGATCCTTCTGCCTCAGCCTTCCAAGTAGCAGGAACTACAGGTGCACGCTACCACACCCGGCTAATTTTTTAAAATTTATTGTAAAGATGAGGTGTCGCCAAGTTGCCCAGGCAGGTCTCAAACGCGCGGGCTCAGGCAATCCACTCACCTCAACCTCCCAAAACGCAGGATTACAGGCTGAGCCACCGAGCTGGCTTATCCTGTCTTCTTTTTTTTTTTTTTTTTTTTGAGTTGAGGTCTCACTCTGTTGCCCAGACTGGAGTGCAGTGGCACGCTCCCAGCCACCACAGCCTCGACCTGCTGGGCTCCGGCGATCCTTCCGCCTCAGCCTTCCAAGTAGCTGGAACTACAGACACGTGCTACCACACCCGGCTAGTTTTTTTTTATTTATTTATTGTAGAGATGAGGTCTCACCAAGTTGCCCAGGCGGGTCACGAACATCCCCAGTCTTAAGGTGACACCTTGCCTCGAAATTCCTCCAGCCTTGGGAGAGGCTTTGTCATGCCAGGAGGGACACATCAAAGGGTTTTTCTGTCATCTCCTAAACTGACCTGAGTTCCCGCCAGCAGCAGGAGCAGCCCTGAAGGCTAGCACCTCAGAGCAGCATCTCACCGGCATTGGTGTGAGGACACTTGGTGGGGCAGAGTTTGCCAGAGCCCAGGGGCCTGGGCGTATTGCCTGGGATTGCATGTCCCCCTTATAGCACCCCTGCAGAACACAATGAGAAAACTGAGCCTCAGAGAGGGTTCCTAACCGGTCCCGGCCACACCACCAAAAGGTTGGAGGGCTGGGATTTGAACCCAGCTCTCTGTCCCAACTGCAAAAATGCAGTTGAGGTGTAAACCTTCTCTAGAGTAAGGAACTCGCCTCCTGGTGAATGAGGGCCAATACTCTGCAGTCACTCAGCCCTGGGTTTGAGTCTGCCACCTACCACTTGTGTGGCCCTGGACAAATGCCTGGGCCTCTCTGAACCTCGGTTTCTTTCTCTGTGAAATTTCCAACCTTCCAGGGTTATTGTAAGAATGAAAGCATATCAGTTCCTCCGCATAGGATCTAGCATACAGTAGGTGATCAATAAATGCAGAGCATATCACTCTAGGAGTGGGTTAAGAACTGCCAGAATTTAACCTGTTCATAAAATAAACTCTTTTATTTATTTATGTATTTTCTTTATTTATTTTTTTTTTGAGTTGGAGTCTCACTCTGTCGCCCAGACTGGAGTGCAG
>NW_007250949.1:397309-398316 GCF_000164805.1 Carlito syrichta | reverse complement strand
CCCTCGTCAAGTTCCCCTCAAATACCTTCAAGTTCCCTCAAATACGAGACCTTCCCTGAAAGTTTTTTGTACTCTCTGTTTGCCTGGCTCTTGGTTTTCCCTCTCCTGAGGTCCCACTCATTTTCTGTCCTGCTTCTGACTTGAAGGTAGGCATTTGTCATTGTCTCTGCCTTAGCTCTGGCCCAGGTCAAGACAAAACATAGTTTTCTAGCCAAGTGTGATATTGCGCTCCTGTAGTTCCAGTTATTTGGAAGGTTGGGGTGGCCATGAGTGTGCCATGGCACTCCAGCCTAGGTGACGGAGTAAGACACTGACTCAAAATAAATAAATTAATTTAATTACATAAAAAATAAGAGAAAGAAAACTATGGGTTTTTTTGTTTTTGAGTTGGAGTCTTACTCTGTCACCCAGGCTGGAGTGCCATGGCACACTCATGGCCACCCCAACCTTCCAAATAACTGGAACTACAGGAGCGCAATATCACACTTGGCTAGAAAACTATGTTTTGTCTTGACCTGGGCCAGAGCTAAGGCAGAGACAATGACAAATGCCTACCTTCAAGTCAGAAGCAGGACAGAAAATGAGTGGGACCTCAGGAGAGGGAAAACCAAGAGCCAGGCAAACAGAGAGTACAAAAAACTTTTCAGGGAAGGTCTCGTATTTGAGGGGAACTTGAAGGTATTTGAGGGGAACTTGACGAGGGATTGGCTATCAATAGGAACAGGAAGGTGCATGTGGCCTGACTCCTGTGGGCGCTGAGGAGCCACGAGCAGGGGAGGGGGAGTGTCTTTGAACAGAAGAGAGCCTGGATATTTAGGAGTTGGAATCTGGCAGCCTTGTGGAGAGGCATCAGTGAGGAAATAATGCTGTAATCTCTGAGAGTGCCCTGACTTCTGAATGGGGGCATCGCAGCCTCTGTCCAACTGGTGGGAATGCTCAGGATGCCCCCTGCCACCGCTGGCCAGCAGCACTTCTGCCACTTAGCATCCTGCACTTCTGGCCTGGGT
>NW_007250949.1:385667-397289 GCF_000164805.1 Carlito syrichta | reverse complement strand
GTAGAGATGAGGTCTCGCTGCCCAGGCGGATCTCGAACCCGCGGGCTCAGGCAGTCCACTCACCTCAGCCTCCCAAAGGCGCGGGATTACAGGCTGAGCCACCGAGCCCAGCTTTCTTTTTTTTAAGAAGAGAAAGATGGCTGGGCACACTGACTCACATCTGAAGCCCCAGCACTTTGGGAGGTGGAGGTGAGAGGATCGCCTGAGCCCAGGGGTTTGAGACCAACCTGGGTAACTTGGTGAGACCTCATCTTTACAATAAATCAAAAAATTAGCCAGGCACGGCAGCGTGCAGTTCCAGCTATTTGGAAGGTTGAGGTAGAAGGATTGCCTAAGACCAGCAGGTCGAGGCTGCAGTGGCCATGAGGGCACAACTGCACTCCAGCCTAGGTGACGGAGTAAGACACTGACTCAAAATAAATAAATTAATTTAATTACATAAAAAATAAGAGAAAGAAAACTATGGGTTTTTTTGTTTTTGAGTTGGAGTCTTACTCTGTCACCCAGGCTGGAGTGCCATGGCACACTCATGGCCACCCCAACCTTCCAAATAACTGGAACTACAGGAGCGCAATATCACACTTGGCTAGAAAACTATGTTTTGTCTTGACCTGGGCCAGAGCTAAGGCAGAGACAATGACAAATGCCTACCTTCAAGTCAGAAGCAGGACAGAAAATGAGTGGGACCTCAGGAGAGGGAAAACCAAGAGCCAGGCAAACAGAGAGTACAAAAAACTTTTCAGGGAAGGTCTCGTATTTGAGGGGAACTTGAAGGTATTTGAGGGGAACTTGACGAGGGATTGGCTATCAATAGGAACAGGAAGGTGCATGTGGCCTGACTCCTGTGGGCGCTGAGGAGCCACGAGCAGGGGAGGGGGAGTGTCTTTGAACAGAAGAGAGCCTGGATATTTAGGAGTTGGAATCTGGCAGCCTTGTGGAGAGGCATCAGTGAGGAAATAATGCTGTAATCTCTGAGAGTGCCCTGACTTCTGAATGGGGGCATCGCAGCCTCTGTCCAACTGGTGGGAATGCTCAGGATGCCCCCTGCCACCGCTGGCCAGCAGCACTTCTGCCACTTAGCATCCTGCACTTCTGGCCTGGGTTGGCATCACAGCTCATGAGGCCCACTGTGGACAGAGCTGTCCTGCAACCACTGGGAGCTTTAGTACATTCCCATTATACAGATGGCAGACTGAGGCTCAGGAGGCCTAATGAACTACAGGGCAGAGGGTGTGGATGATACATCCGCATTGGGGGCTTCCCTTCCCAGCTGTGTGAGCTTGAGCCCAGCCTGGTGCCTTGGAGCCTCAGCTTCCCTTGCTTTCTGGGAAATGGGGCTAGCGATCTCTAACTCGTAGGTGTTGGGAGGATGGCGGACACAATGCTGGGCATTCATCATCACTGGCCGAGTTTGGGGGAGTACTGCTTCTCTTCCTCCCTCTCTTGCTTTATTTCTTTCACTTATGCTCTATTACATGTTGAATTACCCATCTCTTCATTTATTGTCTGACTCCCGTCCCTTGCTAGAGTCTAAACCAGACTCATCTCACTCACTGTTCATGCAGTAGGTGCTCAATAAATAGCTATCAAACAAACACATGCATGTTAAGAAACTTAGGACCAAAGAGCCCTGTCTGTTTTCAGTTGATTTCCTCCCTCTGTCTCTCCCTCAGTTCTCTGACACCCAGACAGATTTCCCCCGAACAACATTTAAAAATAGCTTACAGCGGGGCGTGGTGGCTCACCCCTATAATCCCAGGAATTTGAGAGGCGGAGGCTTAGGGGTTTGAAACCAGTCTGAGCAGCATGGTGAGCCTTGTCTCTGTAATAAATAAAAAATATTAGCTGGACAAGGTGGTACGTGCCTGTGGTCCCAGCTACTTTAAAGACTGAGGCAGAAGGATCACTTGCCCAGCAGGTCGAGGCTGCCATGGCCATGAGCACACCACTGCACTCCAACCTGGGCAACCATGTGAGACTCTGACTTAAAAAAAAAGCCGGATGTGGTGGTTCAAACCTGTAATCCCAGCACTTTGGGAGACCGAGGTGAAAGGATTGCCTGACCCCACAGGTTCGAGAACAGCCTGGGCTGGGCAACTTGGTGAGACCTCATTTCTACAATAAATCAAAAAATTAGCCGGACATGGTAGCACACGCCTGTAGTTCGGTTACTTGCAAGGCTGAGGTGGAAGGATTGCCGGAACCCAGCAGGTCATCGCTGGGGTGGCCGTGACTGTGCCACTGCACTCCAGTCTAAGCGACAGAGTGAGACTCCAACTCAGAAAAAAAAAAAAAAGTTTCCATTCTGAGCAATGTAGTGACACCTCATCTTTACCAAAAAAAATTTACGGAATCAGCTGGATGTGGTGGCACATGCCTGGAGTCCCAGCTACTCAGGAGGCTCAGCCCAGGACGTTGAGGCTGTGGTGAGCCATGATTGTACCACTACACTCCAGCCCTGGCAACACAGTGAGACCCTGATTTGAAAATAAAATAAAATATAATTCTTCCACAGAGGCTCCACAGCTTCTTTTTTTGAGATGGAGAAGGAGGTTTGCTGCTCCATATACAACCTGGGAGCATGGAGGGTGCCTATTCACATGTCCATAGAACTGTGCCAGGAGAGGTGGGACATTCACAAGAGTTGTGGGGGTTGACCCCTTAGAGTACCATAACGTGGTGATCTTGGGCCAAGAGTTGAAACTGTGGCATTTCTGCTAGTCCCTGAGTTCAGGAAAGGGAACCAAGCTAGCCCTGTCTAGCTGCCTGCAGGTATCAGACATGGGGTCCTCAGGTTGTGTGACAGCTGATGATGCTTGATTTCTCTGAGAACCCCAGGGGTTGCAGGGTGAACTGATATCAAGCAGGGGAACCTATGGCTGGTGCCTGAGTGTTCAGGGGAGTTGATGGAGATTGGAGGTGGTGTGGAGTCACTGGGTGCCCAAAGCCCAGTGCCAGGTACTTCTCCAGCCCTCGGGAAGGTGATACAAGTCAGTGGTAACAAGATTATTTTTGCTTTTTTGTTTGTTTTGAGTAGGAGTCTCACTTGTCGCCCAGGCTGGAGTGCAATGGCACACTCACAGCCACTCCAGGGTTGACCTGCTGGGCTCAGGAGATCCTTCCATCTCAGCCTTCCAAGTAGCCAGAACTGTAGGTGCACACTACCACACCCGGCTGATTTTTTGATTCATTGTAGAGATGAGGTCTCGCCAAGTTGCCCAGGCTGTTCTTGAACCCATGGGCTCAGGCAGTCCCCTCACCTCGGCATCCCAAAGCACTGAGATCGCAGACTTGAGTCACTGCACCCGGCCTGTTTTGTTTTTATAGAGATGAGGTCTATGTTGCCCAGCCTGGTCTTAAACTCCTGACACAAGTGATCCTCCTGCCTCAGCCTTCCAAAGTGTTGGAATTAAAGGCATAAGCTACCTTCAAAGTGAAAGCTGGCTCTTGGCTGCTTAGGTACCACCTTGGAGACCCAGAGAGGTCAGGTTCCTCACCCAGGCTTCCATT
This sequence comes from Carlito syrichta, assembly GCF_000164805.1. Lineage (NCBI taxonomy): Eukaryota > Metazoa > Chordata > Mammalia > Primates > Tarsiidae > Carlito > Carlito syrichta. The sequence continues at coordinate 393,779 of NW_007250949.1, read as the reverse complement.
TCCTTCAGATCTCCCCCAGGGCTTTGGCCAGAGCTTCCTCACGGCTGGGAATTTGCAGAAGGCTTTCTGTCCCGTGGCCTCATAGACTTTGCAAATCACTAGCAATGCTTGCTCCCTGGGCAGCAGAACTCCTAGGCCACTCCCAACCTCCTCCTAGCTCTGCTGAACCAAAACTTGAGAGTGCAGAGTTGATGTGGGCACCAGACCCAGGACCGAGAGCTGCTGGCCAAGACCACAGCCCACCAAGAGCAGAAGCAAAGATGTCTGAAAGCAGATGGCCAGGCCCACGGGGAAAGTGGGTGACAAGAGAAAGGGGCAACTGATTTTTAAGAAGCCCCTCAGTGCCTCTATCCCAAGCGCAAGAGGCTCTGCAGCCCATGCTGAACTCCCCATCTCCCTGCAAATTTATATCCTCTCAATCTTCACATCTATCGGTGGCAGCTCCATCCCTCCAGGACTCAGGTTGAAGACCTTGGAGTTGTCCTTGACTCTCTCCCAGCACTCTGGGAGGCCTAGGCGAGTGGATTGCCTGAGCCTGTGGTTTTGAGACTAGCCTGGGCAATTTGGTGAGACCTTGTCTCTATCATAAATCAAAAATTTAGCCAGGGGTGGTAATGTGCGGCTGTAGTTCCAGATACTTGGAAGGCTGAGGCAGAAGGATTGTCAGAGCCCAGCAGGTCGTGAGTATGCCACTGCACTCCAGCCCGGGCATCAGAGTGAGACTCCAACTCAAACAAACAAACAAACAAAAAAACCCAAATACATCTGATTCTCCAGCAAATCTTGTTAGGATCATCTTTAAAATATATCCATAGCCGAGCGTGATGGTGCTCGCCTGTAGTTCCAGCTACTTGGAAGTCTGAAGCGGAAGGATCGCCTGAGCTTAGCAGGTCGAGGCTGCGGTAGCCATGAGTGTACCACTACACTCCAGCCTGGACAACAAAGAGAGACTCCAACTAAAAAAATAAATAAAATAAAATATATTCAGAGTCTGACCACTTCCAGTTCATCCTTCACCTGGATTATTGCAGCAGTGCCCTCACTGGTACCATTTCTACCCCTCTACAGTTTATGCTCAACACAGCAGCCTGAGCGATGGTGTTCAAGTGTGACTCAGATTGTGTTCCTCTGTTGCTCAAATCCCCCTCGGCCTCTCTATCTCACTCAGAGTAAAAGCCATAGTCTTCAAGGCCCTGCATAACCCAGCCCAATTTTGCCTTTCCATTTCAGCCACACTGGCCTCCTTTGCTGTCCCTCAAACACAGACTTGTGGCTATCATAGGGCCTTTGCACCTGCTGCCTGGATCATTTTCCACCAGATATCTGCAAGTTTATCCTCTCATCTTCTTCGTTTTGTTTTGTTTTGTTTTGTTTTGCTTTGTTTTGAGCAGGAGTCTCACTCTGTCACCCAGGCTGGAGTACAGTGGCACGCACACTCCTGGCCACTGTAGCCTCAACCTACTGGACTCAGGCAATTCTTCCAAGTAGCTGGAACTACAGTCATGCACCACCACGCCCGGCTAATTTTTCTTGATTGATTGTAGAGACGAGGTCTTGCCACGTTACCCAGGCTGGTCTTGAACCTCTAGGCTCAGGCCATCCTCTCACTTTGGCCTCCCAAAGTGCTGGGATTACAGGCATTAGTCATCACACTCGGCCTAAGATGTCCCTTTTCATCCAACAGAAACCTTTTTTTTTTTTTGAGTTGGAGTCTCACTCTGTCACCCAGACTGGAGTGTAGTGGCCGCTCCTGGCCACCGCAGCCTCAACCTGCTGGGCTCTGGCGATCCTTCCGCCTCAGCCTTCCAAGTAGCCGGAATTACAGGCATGCGCTACCACGCCCAGCTGATTTTTTGATTTATTGTAGAGATGAGGTCTCGCTGCCCAGGCGGGTCTTGAACCCGCGGGCTCAAGCAATCCACTCACCTCAACCTCCCAAAGGCGCGGGATTACAGGCTGAGCCACCGAGCCTGGCCAGAAAACCTTTCAAGAGCTTACGTGGGTAAGGACTGGCAGTGGGGACGCGGCTTCAGGCCTTTCCCCTCTGTGGGCAGGTGCTCTGGTCCTCCACAAGACTGTGTCCCTAGCACCTGGGACAGCGCTTGGCAAAAGGCAGCTTTCAAGAAATATTGGTACAATCAGCATATGTAAAAATGAGTCTTTCTGGGAAGCAGTTTGGCAACGTGTAATGAAAAACTTAAGAATGCACATTTCTGGAACACTATTCAGCCATAAAAAAGAATGAAATAATGTCTTTTGCAGCAATTTGGATGGAATTGGAGAGCATCATCCAAAGTGAAGTAGCACAGGAACAGAAACGGAAAACCAAACATCACATGCTCTCACTTATAAGTGGGAGCTAAATGGAGGGTATACAAAGGCATAGAGGATCATATAAGGGATACTAGAGACTCAGAAGGGGAGGGTGAAAAGGAAGGGAGGGATGAAAAAATCACCTGTTGCGTACAGTGTGCATAGGTAGGGCTGGAGGGTGCACCACGCCTAGACTTCTTGGCTACTTTGCTTGTACAGTGCATCCATATAACCAAAATCATGTGTACCTCCTAAAACTATTGAAATTAAAATAAAATAAAAATGAATATGCATTCCTTCTGGGCCAACAGTCCTGGCTTTAGGAATTTTCTTGCAAATATCATTAAACTAGCTTTCATGAATGTGTGTGTGAGAGTGTCCATTGCAACTTGTCTATTCACTCACAGTGTTTACCGAGCACCCACTAAGTTCTGGGGAGACAGCTGTGAACTTTGAGGTCCACAAGTTTCTTGCTCATATTAAGCATGTTGTCTAGGAAGCGAGAGAGATGGATAAACAAGAGAGAAACAAATACTGTGTGCGAAATCACCTTGTACGCCCTTCAGAAGGAGATGAGCAATGCTGTACTAGTAGCCATTGAAGGTTCCAGGTAGACCCACTGGTGGTAACACGGAAAGACAGCTGTACTTGTGCTATGCTAAATAAGGAAAAACGGTTAGAGAATAGTAAGTATAATATGAGTTGATTTCAGTTGTAAAATATTTTCATTTGCCTTGAAAAGTGTAAGGTACGCATTAGAAGGATAAGAGCAGTGAATAGGAATGAATATTATTGTTATTATTATTATTATTTTTTGAGTTGGAGTTTCACTCTGTTGCCCAGGCTGGAGAGCAGTGGCACACTCACAGCTACCCCAGCATCAACCTACTGGGCTCCAACGATCCTTCCACCTCAGCCTTCCAAGGAGCTGGAACTACAGGCACATGCTACTATGCCCAGCTAATTTTTTATGTATTGCAGAGACGAGGTCTCGCCAAGTTACCCAGGCTGGTCTCGAACCCACAGGTTCAGACAATCCACTCACCTCGGCCTTCCTAAGTGCTGGGATTACAGGCTAAGCCACGGAGTCTAGCCAAGGGTGAATATTATTAAGTGATCTTTCTCTTGCACATTGATCGCAATGAACCTGTATTATACAAAATAATAACTTTTTTTTTTTTTTTGAGTTGGAGTCTCACTCTGTCGCCCAGACTGGAGGGCAATGGCCGCTCCCGGCCACTGCAGCCTCGACCTGCTGGGCTCTGGCAATCCTTCTGCCTCAGCCTTCCAAGTAGCTGGAACTACAGGTGCGCGCTACCACACCCAGCTAATTTGTGATTGATTGTAGAGATGAGGTCTCGCCAAGTTGCCTAGGCAGGTCTCGAACGCGCCGGCTCAGGCAATCAACTCACCTCGGCCTCCCAAAGTGCTGGGATTACAGGCTGAGCCACCGAGCCCGGTCAAAATAATAATTTTTTACAGATATTATGTTGAATGAAAGAAGTCAGACCAAGAGAAAACATGCTGCAATTCTGTTTATATGGAGTTCACAACCAGGCACAACTAATCTATGGTCTTAGAGGTGAGATCGGTGGCTACCTCTCATGGGTGGGGGTGGATATTGGCTGAGAAGTGACACAAGGGAACTTTCCGGGGTAACATGGATGCTGTTTGCAGGAGTACATACGTATGTAAACATACATTGAGTTGAACGCTTAAGATTTGTACACATTGTGGTATGTAAATTAAAATTCAGTACTAAAAAATAAAATCAAATAGAATAAAACAGAGTGGATCAGACTTGAAATAGCCAAGAGTAAGAATATTAATCCAAATCTGTATTTATAGCTACCAGGGACGCTTGGCAGGCCCAAGACCATGGTGGGACCTGAGAGGCCAGCTTTGCTGCTGGTGACAAGAATCATGTCATAACTGAAAACAGGACCAGTGCATTTCAGAACAGATTAGAGAGACTCAACCCAGGCCTCTCAGCTCAACACCATTGCCGTTTGATAGACATGTGTTCGGGCCAAAAACCCTAATGGCTGGTGTGACTGAAATAACCTAATCTCATACGACTTGTCAGGGCGATGGAGAACAGGCCTCCATTCCATCAGACAATTCCAGGAATCCAGGGTTGGAGAGGAGGTGATATCAGCTGGTAGAGCATTGTGGAGGTCTTGGGCAGCAGGCCAGGGGTGTCCTGCCGCAATGGGCACTGATGTCCCCTGTCAGGAGAAGGCTCAAGGCCCCAGGTTATCACTCAAGCTGGGTCTGGCAGGAGGGACCAGACCCACGTGGTGCTGGCAGGAAGGAGCCCCAGTTCTGCAGAATCTCCTTTCGCCCAGAAATAACATCCCTTCTGACAGTTGAGCTTATCAGAGTGATAGCAGATTTTTTCAAAACAATGGCAACCCTAGCAGCTCATGGGGCCCAATGTGCACACTCCATGTGGAGTCAGCAGCTACTGCTGTTCACGCCTCTGCTCTAGGGCAGCCTGGGAAGGATCTCTTCTGGCCAAGCCTCCCCAAATCTATCAGCCCTGAGAGGTCAGGGCCTGTTGACAAGGACCTGTACCCCAAATAGTGGCCCCCCCATAGATCCCTATTTCACAAATGAGAAAACTTCACCACCCCTTTTCTTTCTTTCTTTCTTTCCTTCTTTCTTTCTTTCTTTCTTTCTTTCCTTCCTTCCTTCTTTCTTTCTTTCTTTCTTTCTTTCTTTCTTTCTTTCTTTCTTTCTTTCTTTCTTTCTTTCTTTCTTTCTTTCTTTCTCTTTCTTTTTTTTTTTTTTTGAGTTGGAATCTCACTCTTGTTGCCCGTGCTCACGGCCACCACAGCCTTGACCTTCTGGGCTCAGGTAATCCTTCTGCTTCAGCCTTTCAAGTAGCTGGAACTACAGACGGGGGCCAGGCAGTCCAAGTGGTATCCCCAAAGTCATGTCGTCTGTGGGGGGCAGGGTTCAGTTTCTGATTCCAGGCCAAGTCTCCTGGTGTCATGACTGTCTCAGACTCCCTTTCTCCTGCCTCAAAGAATAAGGAGGACCCAGAGGCATCACAGCATTTTTGGATTTTTCCTCTCATAGGAAATAGCTTCTTTTTATTTAAAGTTCTGCAGTCAGGTCTTTTTTTCCAAGGAAGTTTGTATGTTACCATGTCCCCGCTGATCATGAAAAGAATGCAAAGAAAAGTAGCAGTGACACTGCCCAGCATTGATGCCTTTGATGACACACGGAGAAGCGAGGTTGTGCAGAGCCTGGTCTTCTTGTCCCCTGTGTTGGGAAAACACATGGAGGTGACCTCTTAGAGGGCAGCCTGCTGAAGGTCTCGAAACATTTAAAATGTGCCCATTCTTTGACCCAGATATTTATTTCATTTAAGGACATTCTGGGTAGAAGGAATTGTGTGAGTGAGCAAAGCCAGGGAAGTCAGAAAGTTTAAGTGTTGACATTTGGCAGAAAAAGTCTGACTCTTTGCCTTGGAAGGAAGGGGGCTGCTGGGTAAGCCCAAGGGCTGCAGGGGCAGAGGCTTCCAGAGAGGAGGCCTGGGGTGGGGACCTGGAGGTGGGAAAGCCTATGGCCCAGCCACCCATGAAGCATTTGCCGTGTTAGTTTTATTTCTCCTTCAGTAAAACCTGGTGAACTGTGCACTGTGAGCCCGTTTCACAGACAAAGAAGCCGACATCAAAGAGGGTCAGCTGCACTGCGAAACCTCAGCTTGAACTCAGCCGTGCCCGACTCCCAATGTCAAGATCACCATTTCTTTCTTCCCAAACTTTCCCACGTATATCCCCTGCATGTCGGGACTCCGGGGACATACATGGTGTCTACAGTCCTGCTCTTGGGGAACTCGCCATAGAGGAGGGCAGTTGGAATTGGGGAAAAAACTTTCCAGCAAGTGGCCTAGAGGCCTGAGTCCTACCTTCATGCCCGGGTCTCCTATAGGGGGTAGGATCGAGGGCCGAGGGAAGAAACAAAGCCCAGATGCAGCCCATTCCGGACCGAGTCCAACCTGGTGAATTTTCTTTTCTTTTTCTTTTTTCTTTTTCCCCATACCATGCTAAGTGTTTAGCAGTTTTTGACCAAAGCGAATTTTCTATACAGTCTGGATCAGGTCTATATTGCTCCTCAATGAGCTGTGGGTCTGGGCCAGCCTCCTCATCTCTGTGAACCTCCCTGGGAAAACCCAAAGGGGGCTGCTGTGGGGTCTTGAAGTCCTCGTGTGTGACAAGGCCTTGTTTCTTGTCTTGCCTTTCCTCTTGGGGTGGGAAGCTTAACTGATGGGTAGGAACTCTCCTGCCATCTTTCTTCCTTTCTTTCTTATTTTTGAGTTGGAGTCTCACTCTGCCGCCCAGACTGGAGTGCAGTGACCGCTCCCAGCCACGGCAGCCTCGAGCTGCTGGGCTCCGGTGATCCTTCCGCCTCAGCCTTCCAAGTAACTGGAACTACAGGCGTGCACTACCACGCCCCGCTAATTTTTGATTTTTTTTTTTTTTTGAGTTGGAGTCTCACTCTGTCTCCCAGACTGGAGTGCAGTGGCCACTCCTGGCCACCGCAACCTCGACCTGCTAGACTCTGGCGATCCTTCCGCCTCAGCCTTCCGGAATTATAGGCATGCGCTACCACACCCGGCTGATTTTTTGATTTATTGTAGAGATGAGGTCTCGCCAAGTTGCCCAGGCGGGTCTCGCACCCACGGGCTCAGGCAATCCACTCACCTCAGTCTCCCAAAGGCGCGGGATTACAGGCTGAGCCACTGAACCCGGCTAATTTTTGATTTTTTATTATAGAGATACAGTCTCTCCAACTTACCCAGATGGATCTCGAACCCACGGGCTCAGGCAATCCACTCACCTCAGCCTCCTAAGGCACAGGATTACAGACAGCCACTGAGCCCGGCTGCTGCCATCTTTCACCAATACCACCCACCTGCCTGCTGCCCCCATGTCCTTCTTCTGCCCCCTTGGGCACTGTTTGGGAGGTGTGGGGTACAGTGTGTCCAGCTGGAGGGAGCTACGAGGGCTCACTAAAGTCAAGGTCCATGCACCTCACACTGTTTGTTTCCTTAAATTCTATCTCCTCAACAGTACCGCAGGGCCAGGTACGTAGACCCTTTGCTGTGGAGAAACCGAGGCCCGGGAAAACCAGGAGGGCTGAGCTCAGGTCCAGTGACGAGGACCAGGGATTTAGGTCTTTCCTTCGGAGAGAGTCCTTTTGCCTCACAGGAGGGACCTACCCCCAGGGCTGGGAGAAGTCTGGGTGTCCCCTACTGTTACTGGGTCCTTCACAGTCCTTATCGGGTCTCCTACAGCCAGACCAGTGCAGGTCTCTGAGGCACAGAGACGCACAGCACCTAGCAGGCAGGGGAGGTAGACTGGGTGACTTGCCAGTCCCATCTCATGGGCTCTGTGGTGCCTGAACTCTCTGAGCCTGCCTAACCTGCATCTCCCTTCCCAAAGGCTCCACTCTCCACGCCTCTGCCCTTACATGCACACATCTCTCTGCCTTCCCACCTTGCCTATCCAACTGGTATAGAAGAAAGAGCATCAAACATGGGGTCCCCCAGGCCTGGGCTCAAATCCCCTTCAGAAGCCACTGGCTCCTTCCAGCTACCCAGGCAACACAGAGGAAGATGGGACAAAGGTTTAGTTCCTGCATCTGACTGGGCAATGGGGGGGAGGAGTGCAGGACTCCAGCTCTTGGGAAGATGAGCTCCATCTTCCTCAGTGAGCTTCTGCTGTCTGTGCTGAGAGGGTGGGGTGGTGGGGAATCTCTAGTCCCTTTTCTTTTTTTTTTTTTTTT
>NW_007250949.1:381106-385138 GCF_000164805.1 Carlito syrichta | reverse complement strand
CCCCACACACACACACACACACACACACACACACCCCGCTTGGGCTGTAGGGTCTCTCTCTCTCTCTCTCTCTCTCTCTCTCTCACACCACACACACACACACACACATACACCCCCCGCTTGTGGTGCTCACCTGAGCAGCTTCTCTTTCATCAATAATGAATAATAATCCTAAGAGCTGCCCTTTGTGCCTGGCTCCACGCTGAACACCGTTCACCTGCTTGGTCTCATTTGGTCTGCACAACCACCCCACAAAGCTGGCTCTATTATTAACTTCAATTTAAAGAGGAGGACCAGGTGGGAGAGGTGAGGTATTCAGTCAGCTGGGGGGCTCTCCAGGATAGAAATGGGTTCTTTTGTTATTGTCTCTATCCCTCACTGACTGTACACCTCCTCAGCTTCACCTAGAGAGCCTGGACCATGAGACTGAGAAAACCAGGGGTCTCAGTTGCCCAGTGGGAGGGCAAAGGGGTGGGGCGCGGGTAGGTCCCTGTAGGGGCAGAATGGGATGAGAAAAAAATGGAGAGCTGGGCTCGGGGGCTCAGCCTGTAATCTCGCACCTTTGGGAGGCTGAGGTGAGTGGATTGCCTGAGCCCCCGGGTTCGAGACCCGCCTGGGCAGCGAGACCTCATCTCTACAATAAATCAAAAAATCAGCTGGGCATGGTAGCGCATGCCTGTAATTCTGGCTACTCGGAAGACTGAGGCGGAAGGATCGCCAGAGCCCAGCAGGTCGAGGCTGCGGTGGCGGGGAGCGGCCACTGCACTCCAGTCTGGGCCACCGAGTGAGACTCCAACTCAAAAAAAAGAAAAAGAAAAAAAAAAAAAATGGAGAGAGAAGGAGGAAATGAAAAGGCAGGCCCCCCACAGGTAACAGCCTACCTAGCAGGCCTTTCTTGGAGGAATAACAGGTGAGGGGTGGTCCTTACCTCCCATGGCTCTAGGGATTAAAGAGTCTTTGCAAAGAGGGACACAGTAGTGGTGCAGGTGTGTCCAGCTCTGTGGGCTCTTTCCTGTCTGAATTGTCCTCTCAGCTGCAAGGTCAGCAACCTGCCGGGCCATGGCTGGGATGCAGGGAGGTGGCACTGGGACCCATGCATGTGGGCTCATTGGGCTACCTACCCCGTGCTGACTTGGCCCCGGGGACTCAAGGAGGCTGGGTGACTCCAACAGCCTGGGCTCCTGGACGGCCCCACACAGTGCCCGGGGCCTCTCCACCTACACAGCTGGGCTCCTTCCTGTGCGCCAGGCCCTGGATGTGGGTCATAAGATGGAAGAATTAAGGTGCTCAGGGGTTGGTTTCTGAGATTTGAAGCCAGGCCCATCAGACTCCTAGTCCAGTGCTGTTTTCTACTCTACTTTTGAAGATGAGGAGGTTTTGGAATGCAGAAGAGACACTCTGGGGGCAGCGTGGCAGAAGAGGATGTCAGGAAAGATCAGGACCACACACTGCCTGGCCCAGAAGAGACTCACAAGGATTTTGAAGACACAGAAGTGGGGAAAGAGGCCAAGACAGAAGCAATTCAAGGACAAGGGAGTGAATAAAGGAAGTCAGCCACAGGTTTGGGAGACTCTGCAACATTGGCCTCATAAGGCCTCTGTGTTATGTTATATACGATATAACTCCATGATGTATTTTTTAATTTTTACAATTATTTATTTTTAGTCTTTATTTTTTTGAGTTGGAGTTTCACTCTGTCACCCCGGCTGGAGTACAGTGGCACACTCATGTCCACTGCAGCCTCGACCTGCTGGACTCAGGCAATCCTTCTGCCTCAGCCTTCCAAGTAGCAGAAACTATAGGTGTGTACCACCATGCCTGGCTAATTTTCTGATTTATTGTAGAGAAGTGGTCTCACCATGCTGCCCAATATGGTCTCGAACCCGTGGGTTCAAACAATCCTCTCACCTTTGCCTCCTAAAGTGCTGGAATTACAGGCATGAGCCACTGCGCCCGGCCTACTTATAATTTGAGTCAGGATCTTACTCTGTTGTCCAGGTTAGAGTGTAGTGGCATTATCATGGCTTACTGCAGCCTCAACCTCCTGGGCTCAGGAGGTCCTTCCGCCTCAGACTCCCAAGCAGCGGGGACTATAAACATGTGCCACCATGCCTGGCTAATTTTTTAATTTTTAGTAGTGATGAGGTCTCACTATGTTGCCTAGGCTGGTCTCAAACTGGACTCAAGCAATCCTTCCACTTCCACCTCCCAAAGTTCTGGGATTACAGATGTGAGCCACCATGCCCGGCACGTTATATATTTATTCATTTACCCATTTATTGTCCCTCTCTCCCAGTGGATGAGTCCAGGGACAGCAAGCTATCTTGTTCCCACTGGACCCAGCAAACAGGTGCTGCCACCCATGTGATGGGTGCCCCGTGTCACTCCACAGAGCTAAGAAACAAGGCAATGTGTCACCTCAGCAGTGAGAAAGATGCTATTCCTCAGGGAGCTCCTTCCCATGAGGGTCTGGCTTTCTCTCCTCTCATCCATTTCTGAGCCCCCAGGGACTCCACCCTTCGGTCCCAGGCCAGGCCACTTGCCCTCTGGGCCTCAGCCCCAGGGGCTCAAAATGAGCCTGACAAATCTTGGGTCCCAGGTGTCCTGCCCTTTTCAGATCCTTCTAGGTGCTCAATCACAATGGGCAAAGGATGGTAGCAAGAGATATGATGGAGAAATAACAAGAGAACCTGTTTCTCTCCCCGACACGCCCAGTCTTTCTGTCTCCCTGCAGCAAGAGAGTTGGGGGATGCTGGAGACCTTGGTGAGTAAGACCCAAGGGTATCCCAAGCCCTGAGGCAGTTGGAGGCTGGGGTGGGGCAGTGCCTAGGAAAGAACATGCCCAAGGTCTGTGCTGGTAATAAAAGCCCCGAGTGCCGCAGTACCAGGAGGCGCCACCGGGGGGCTCATGATGGCTTCAGGGAGCATGGAAGCTGGAATGCCGGCGAAGTCCTTGAGTGTGCTTCTGGCTACCATCCTGACAGCGGCAAGCAGGCCTCCTGGCAGCGTCAGGAGTGGGGCTGATAGGGGTCGGGGCATCACGCAGCTGAATTGGTGTAGTGATGCCTGCTTGGCCTTGAGCAAGTTACTGCCTTCAAGCTTCAGTTCTCGTTTTTACGAGGTGGGGAGGATATCATGCTCATTACAATGCCTGCTATCAATAAAATAGAAATTACCAAGTATTGCCATTTTTTCCAATGAAAAAATTGGAAGCCTCACACACTCTTGGTGGGAATGTAAAATGCTGCTGCCGCTGTGAAAAACAATATGGAGGTTCCAAAAAAATATAGAATGATCATAGGATCCAGCAATCCCATTCTGAGTATATACCCCAAAGAATTGAGAGCAGGGTCTCAAATACATATTTATACACCCATGTTCATAGTAGCATTCATCACAACAGCCAAAAGGTAGAAACAACTCAAATGTCCATTGACTGATGAATGGACTTAAAATGCAATGTAAACATACAACGGAATGTTATTCAACCTTAAAAAAAGAAGGAAATCCTGTCACATGCTACCACAGGGATTAGCCTGAGGACATTATGTTTTGTGAAATAAGCCAGTCAAAGAAAGACAAATATTAGCCAGGTCTGGTGGTGTGTGCCTGTAGTCCCAGCTACTCGAGAGGCTGAGGAGGGAAGATCACTTTGAGCCCAGGAGGTGAAGGCTACAGTGAGCCACGATTGTGCCACTACACTCCAGCCTGGGCAACAAAGCAAGACCTGTCTGTAAAACAAACAAACAAATACCAAATACTTTATGATTCCACTTATTTGAGCTACTTAGAGGTCAAACTCATAGGGACAGAAAGTAGAACAGTGGTTGCCAGGGGTTGGGGTGGAGGAATGGGGAGTTAGTGTTTAATGGGTACAGAGTTTCAGTTTTGCAAGATGATACAGTTCTGTAAACTGGTTGTACAACAGTGTGAATATACTTAACACCACCTACAAAATGCTTAAGATGGAGCCGGGCTCGGTGGCTCAGACTGTAATCCCGCGCCTTTGGGAGGCTGAGGTGAGTGGATTGC
>NW_007250949.1:379293-380816 GCF_000164805.1 Carlito syrichta | reverse complement strand
CAGCCACTGCACTCCAGTCTGGGCGACCGAGTGAGACTCCAACTCAAAAAAAAAAAAATGCTTAAGATGGGAAAGTTTATATTGTGTGTATTTTACCACGATTTTTTAAAAGTGGGGATAACACCACTAACTCAGCAGAGTTCTTGTGGGAACTCACTGAGGGGAGTTGTGGCCAGGTTCTTAGGGTGGTGTCCTGCATGCACATAGGACTGGCCACATGGGCCGGTGACCTGAGCAGCCCCACAAAGTCCCATGCTCAAATAAGCCCTGTACTTACTCTAATGTTGCTGTTGCCATCTTAAAATTCTTTTTATTTTTTAGAGACAGGGTCTTGCTCTGTCACCCAGGTGCAAGTATAGCTCACTGCATCCTTGACCTCCTGGTCTCAAGTGATCCTTCCACCTTAGCCTCCCAAGTAGCTAGGACTATAGGCACACGCAATCACTCCTGGCTAATTCTTTTATTTTTTTGTAGAAACCATATCTAGCTATGTTGCCCAAGCTGGTCTCGAACTCCTGGCCTTAAACAATCCTCCTGCCTTGGCCACCCAGATTGCTGAGATTACAGGTGTAAGCCACCACTCCGTCCTAAAAATGCTTGATAATTATTGAACAAGAGAACCCAAATTTTCATTTTACACTGGGCCCCACAGATTATGTAGCCAGACTGGCCCTCTTAGTAAGACTGGTGAGGCTGGTGGTTCTTAGTAAAAGTGCCAACTCTGGAGCAAGAGTTGCGTGGAGGGATATGCCATGGTGGGAGTGAAGAAGGGAATTGGGGCCACATGACAACAGGGCTGCTCTCTGGGAGCTAAGGAGCAGTGGGGCCACCTGCTCAGGGAGGAGAGGCCCCAGGCCCTCGGCCCTTCCCACCGTCCATGCCTCTCACATTCCACAGTCAGCAGAAGCTAGGAAGGTGCTCAGCTCAGATTGTCCTAAGATTGTGCCCCGGTCATGTCTGAGTTCGTATTTCAAGTCCCTTTCCACAAAACCTGGCCCAAAGAACCAGACCCAGAAACCAGACATTGCAGTTAGCTCTCACCCAAGTCCGTAATGTTTACTAAACACCTACCATGAGCCAGCGGTGCCTGGCCATGAGTGCATCAGCCACATAATCTTCCCTTGGGTGCTGTGTGAGGCCTCATTCACCTCCTCTGTTTAAGGTGAGAACACCAGAGGGACTTCCCAAGGCTGCATGGGCAGACAGTAGCAGAAGCTGGACTCCAGACTAGTGCTGGGTCCACTAGATGGTGCCAAAAGTAAATGATGACGTACTAAAAGAGCTCCAGGTCTGAGGGAGGATTGTTTGGGAGACTGTAGGAAGCCATGCAAGCGAACTTAGAGCACCACCTAGAAAAACAGCACCCACTCCTCCTAAAGGGCACTCTATTTTCCAAGGAGGCAGTAGTGTGAACGATTAGCCTTCCCGGGTTCAAAGCCAGGAAGTTGCACAAGTTTGCGCAACTTTTTTTTTTTTTTTTGAGTTGGAGTCTCACTCTGTCGCCCAGACTGGAGTGCAGTGGG
>NW_007250949.1:376077-379182 GCF_000164805.1 Carlito syrichta | reverse complement strand
AGGCAATCCGCTCACCTCAGCCTCCCAAAGCGCGGGATTACAGGCTGAGCCACGGAGCCCGGTTGCACAACTTTTTAAATTGATGGCATTAAAAAGAAAATAATAGGCCAGGCTCGGTGGCTCAGCCTGTAATCCCAGCACTTTGGGAGGCTGAGGCGAGTGGAATACATGAACCTGCGGGTTTGAGACCAGCTTAGGCAACTTGGTGAGACCTCATCTCTACAATAAATAAATAAAAAATTAGCCAGGCGTGGTAGCACGCACCTACAGTTCCAGCTCCTTGGAAAGCTGAGGCAGAAGGGTCGTGAAAGCCCAGCATATCGACGCTGAAGTGGCCATGAGCGTGCCACTGCTTATACAGTGATACAGGCTTATAATGAGAAGAATACAATTCTTGTGGGGGGAGAAGGGAAGATAAATTTTCCTTAGTTGGGGTTCAGAGTTAGTGTTTTTCCTATCAACAAATCGATTGCAAACGGTCGTATGTAAAAACCATTCTTAGCTCTCTAGCTATACAAAAACAGGTGGTAGACTGGAATTGGTCAATATTTTATGGACTTCCAGTCTAAATAGTGTGTTAACTGTATTAATTATGTTTTCTTGTTGCTTAGTTATCCTTTTGTTCAATTTTGTGCCTCTCTTGAATGCTGTTGGTTTTCCTTGATGCTTTTGGTCTGAACCCAAACTGTCTAAACTCTCTTTTTGATGAACTGTACTCTGGCTTCGGCCTTCATACCAGAGAACACACAACTGAACTGCACAACTGCAGTTCAGTTCTTCATACAATAAGTGTTCTTTAAAATGTATAAACTGAGTTTTGCCGTGACTTGTGCTGTGATATCTCCATGGGCATCCATTGTGCCCTGAGTCACTCCACGCAGACTGACTCAGCTATCCCTTAATTAATTTTCCAGCCACTGTGCCTGTGTGTACCTTCTCAAAGACCCTCATTCTTATCATCCTAGGGTAATTCCAGGGTTGTGTTTAAAAAAACTCACTTTTTTTAGGCTCTTGCGTTTGCTTGGTGGGGAGTGTTTGTTCTCATCCCCATTCATCTGTTCTTGCCACACTTTCCAGGAATTCCTTGCTGTTTTGTCTACAGGGAATATCTTTTCTAGTTTTCCAGTGATGTCCCAGATTTATAGCAGATGGTCATTTAGGCAGGAAACCAAATCTGGAAAAGGATCATTTTGGATTAAGACTTACTATTTCTGTAGTTTAAATATCTTAACACCAAGAGAGTAGTGTTATTGAAAAGCATTTTTAACAACCAACATGTATGAGGGGAAATCCAAAAACACTTGAAATTTATTTATAAAAAATTGTGTATTTATTCTTACATGTATAAACTTCAGTCACCTTCAAAGTACTCACCGTTTGATGCAGTACTCCCCATGGAGACATTTTTCCACTGCTCAAGATAGTTTTTGAATTAGTTAATTTTGATGACTTTTAGTGCTTCTGCTGTTTCTTGTTTCACCTCTTCCACATCAGCAAAATGTTTCCTTTTGGGGACTTTTTTCATGGGGGGGAAGTCACCTGTGGCAAGATCCAGTGAGTAGAGAGGGTGGGGCTCGGAGGACATTCTGCTTTTGGTCAAAAACTGCTGGCTGGGCACAGTGGCTCAGCCTGTAATCCCAGCACTTTGGGAGGCCAAGGTGAGAGAATTGCCTGAGCCTGGGGGTTCGAGACCAGCCTGGGCAACTTGGTGAGACCTCGTCTCTACAATAAATCACAAAAATTAGCTGGGTGTAGTGGTATGCATCTGTAGTTCCAGCTACTTGGAAGGCTGAGGCAGAAGGATCGCCTAAGCCCAGCATGTTGAGGCTGCGGTGGCCATAAGTGTGCCACTGCACTCCAGCCTGGGCAACAGAGTGAGACTCCAACTCAAAAAAACAAAACAAAACAAAAAAAACTGGACAGGTTGGTTGTAAATCATCCATGATGAAATGGGCAAACACATTGAAAGAATCTCAAAAAAAACATCACTGGAGCTGAGTACAGCCTCTCTCAACAATGTTATCTGGTATACTGATGCTGATGGTTCCTAGAACATTTACCTAATGGGGGAGGCCTGTACTACAAGGGGCCCACCCTCCAAAAACTAATTCTGGGTTTTTTTGGGTCCCCCTTCATATATATTTGTTGGAGACCACTGCCCTACTTGAATTCTGCTGAAAATATACTTGGCGTTTGTGCAAAGTCACAATCAGCTAAGAATGCTTATGGTGGCAAAGTCAGATAGGTATGTATGCTGAGGCAAGTTCTAAAGTGCAGTGTCTTTTTGTGTTAGATTAAGTAAGAAGTTATGCATTAACCACATTGTTTTATAAGCAGCTGCACTATGCCCTGTAAACAGTCATATTTTATTGCAAGAAGCTTTCTGAGACCAGAAAGTTTCCTTTGCACTGCTTGCACTTCATACTTAAATGCTTATTTAACTATGTCATTTTGTACTAATAAAAGCATGGTGGATAAGAGACTCGGGGCCTTTGTTCCTCGGGACAAAGAGCCTCCTGGTCCCCCACTTTCTAACCTAAAAAGTGTTTTGTGAATTGTGTTATACCGCGCTGTTCCTCTTTCAGGATCCTTTACCACCCAGGCATGCAGGATGCATTATATATTTGTGTAGCTGAAATTCAGTTCTTCATACAGTAAGTATTCTTCAATACACAGTAACTGGAATTTGTGATAATTTGTGCTCTGATGGCTCTGTGGGCATCCATTGCGCCTGAGTCACCCTGACCCACAGGAAGAAGATGGTACTCCCCTATATCTGCAATTACTCTTGCCCTGCCTGGTGGATCTGCCAGCACTGGTGATAACACACCCTCAGTGACCACATAGGCACGAGTTAAAAATAAATTACCTTCAAACAAAACCTTTCAGAGCAATTTATATGGAATGCTTTTGGTATTTAGATTTCTGGCTAATTAATCTTCTTTTTCTTTTTTTAAAGATTAGTCAAGTGCAGTCGTGAGAAGGGGGGAAGAGTAGAACAAGTTCAATCTGTAACTGACCGTGAACAGTCAGTTGAGATAACTCACTACCTTCAGACCAGCATGGATAATTTTTTTTTTTTTTTTTTTAGTTGGAGTCTCACTC
>NW_007250949.1:375215-376045 GCF_000164805.1 Carlito syrichta | reverse complement strand
AAATTTGATTTATTGTAGAGATGAGGGCTCGCCAAGTTGCCCAGGCGGGTCTCGAACCCGCAGGCTCAGGCAATCCACTCACCTCAGCCTCCCAAAGGCCAGCATGGATAATTAATCTTCTATTTTAGCTGGACGCGGTGGCTCACACTTATACTCCCAACACTTTGGGAGGCAGAAGCGAGAGGATTGCCTGAGCCCATGGGTTTGAGACCAGCCTGGGCAACTTGATGAGACCTTTTCTCTACAACAAATCAAAATATTAGTTGGGCGTGGTAGCGCGTGTCTGTAGTTCCAGCTACTTGGAAGGCTGAAGCAAAAAGATCACCTGAGCCCAGCAAGCAGAGGCTATGGTGGCCGTAAGCGTGCCACTGCACTGTAGCCTGGGCGACAGAGTGAGATGCCTACTCAAAAAAAAAAAAAAAAAAATTCAATTTTCATATTTCTTTGGCCTTTTCTATGAGATTTTGGGGTGCAAAGAAATAAATATGTATGTTCGGGCTGCCATGTTGTAATTGGACAAAGTTTTTTTTTAATTTATTGAAGCTTTCAAACATGACAAAATAACACTTTTGTCCTATTAGAAAATTCAGACAACAAAAATATTGACTGTAAAAGTACACTGCTTGGCGGGGGAAGGGCACACTTCATCAATAAGGGTCCTGATTTCAAGCCAGGAGAAGTGGGGACCAAAGTTAGGCCCAAGCTTTACTTGTACAATGATCGTTTGTATAACTAATCCTGAACTGTACTTCACATCTTTTTTTTTTTTTTTTTTTGGTTAGCATCCCACCCTATCGCCCAAGCTACAGTGCAGTGGCCACTCCCGGTCA
>NW_007250949.1:374134-375034 GCF_000164805.1 Carlito syrichta | reverse complement strand
CTCACCTCAGCCTCCCAAAGGTGTGGGATTACAGGCTGAGCCACCGAGCCCAGCTCACATCTTTAAAATAAATTTTAAAAATAATTAAATGAGCCCGGCTCACATCTTTAAAATACATTTTAAAAATAAAATAAGCCGGGCTTGGTGGCTCAGCCTGTAATCCTGCGCCTTTGGGAGGCTGAGGTGACTGGATTGCCTGAGCCTGCGCGTTCGTGACCCGCCTGGGCAACTTGGTGAGATCTCATCTCTACAATAAATCAAAAATCAGCTGGGCGTGGTAGCATGCGCCTGTAGTTCCAGATACTTGGAAGGCTGAGGCGGAAGGATCGCCGGAGCCCAGCAGGTCGAGGCTGCGGTGGCCGGGAGCGGCCCTGCACTCCAGTCTGGGTGACAGAGTGAGACTCCAACTCAAAAATAAAATAAAATAAAATAAAATAAAAAAAAGAAAAAGTACCTTCTCCTCTTCCAGTGCCCAAAGAGAATGATGCTTCACAGTATTGTGTATGTTTTTTCAGATTTGTTTATGCTTCTTATGTTACATAGAATGTATATGCATACATGTTTTAAAAATGATATCACATTGGAATGCAAAAGTTTTATTTTTAAAAAACTGAAATAACTGGGTGGTGATGTGCACTGGTAAAGGTTGAGGCAGGAGGATCACTTGAGCCCAGGAGTTCCAGGCTGCAGCAAGCTATGATTGTACCACTGCACTCCAGATTGGGCAACAGAGTGAGGCCCTGTGTATTAAAACATATATATATATATATATATATATAAATTTTTAAAAATGAGATCACACTATATTAAGTTCTGTAACTTTCACTTTTTACCAACATATTTTTTTCTTTGAGTTGGAGTCTCACTCTGTTGCCCAGACTGGAGTGCAGGGGCCGCTCC
>NW_007250949.1:367862-374114 GCF_000164805.1 Carlito syrichta | reverse complement strand
CTGGGCTCTGGCAATCCTTCCACCTCAGCCTTCCAAGTAGCCGGAATTACAGGCGTGCGCTACCACGCCCAGCTGATTTTTTGATTTATTGTAGAGATGAGGTCTCGCTGCCCAGGCGGGTCTCAAACCCGGGGGCTCAGTCAATCCACTCACCTCAGCCTCCCAAAGGCGTGGGATTACAGGCTGAGCCACCAAGCCCGGCTTACCAACATATTATGTATATAATTCCAGGCCACTACATACAGATCTACCTTTTTCTTTTATTTATTTATTAATTATTTTTTTTTTTTTTTGAGTTGGAGTCTCATTCTGTCGCGCAGGCTGGAGTGCAGTGGCACACTCACAGCCACCCCAGCGTTGAACTGCTGGGCTCCAGTGATTCTTCCACCTCAGCCTTCCATGTAGCCAGAACTACAGGCATGCGCTACCATGCCCAGCTAATTTTTTTATTTATTGTAGAGTTGAGGTCTTGCCAAGTTGCCTGGGCTTGTCTTGAACCCACAGGCTCAGGCAATCCGCTCGCCTCAGCCTCCCAAAGTGCTGGAATTACAGGATGAGCCACTGAGCCTGGCCTCTTTTATTTATTTACTTATTTGTTTGTTTGTTTATTTATTTATATTTTTTAAGTCAGAGTCTTACGCTGTTGTCCAGGCTGGAGTGCAGTGGCCAACTCACGGCTACCACAGCTTCAACCTGTTGGGTTCAGGTGATCTTTCCACCTAGGCCTTCCAAGTAGCTGGAACCACAGGCATGCACCACCACACTTGGCTAATTTTTTGATTTATTGCAGATACGAGGTCTCGCCATGTTACTCAAGCTGGTCTGGAATCCCTGAGCTCAGGCAATTTTCTTGCCTCAGTCTTCCAAAGTGCTGGGATTACAGGCGTGAGCCACCATGCCTGGCTACCTTTTATTTTAATGGTTAAATAGTATTTCATCAAATTGACGAACCTTAATTTAGCCAACCAGACTTCTGCTGGTAAACATTTACATTCTTTCCAATTTTTCATTATTAGAAATAATATTGCTTTAAATGCTCTTATATGTATACAAATGTGTGTGTATACATATACATATATACATGGGTATACAGGTATACTTTGTTTACCTGTCAGCTAAATCTTAGAATAATTCCTAAAAGTAGAATTTTGGCGTCAGACTATATAATTTAAATATTTGGGCTGGGCAAAGTGGCTCACGCTTGTAATCCCAAAACTCTGGGAAACCAAGGTGGGAAGATAGCTTAAACTCAGGAGTTTGAGACCAGTCTGGGCAACATAGCAAACCTCATCTCTACAAAAAAATCTAAAGAAAAAAATTTAGCCAGGTGTGGTGCCACACACCTATAATTCCAGTTACTTGGGAGGCTGAGGCAGAAGGATCACCTTAGCCCAGGAAATTGGGGCTGCAGTGATCTGGGATTATGCCACTTCATTCCAACCTGGGCAACAGAGTGAGATCCCAACTCAATAAAATGAAATAAAATTTTGGTGAGTACTGCCAAATTTCCAGCTTTCCAAAGGCTGTACTAATATTCACTCCTACCCATAGTGGATATACATTTTTTCCATATTCATACTAATGCTGTGGCTATCTTTTAAGTTTTTTCCAATTTAATACATAAAAATACCTCATTAAAAATTTTAGGCAAGGTGTGGTGGCTCACACCTATAATCCAGGTACTTTGGGAGGCTGAGGTGAGAGGATTGCCTGAGCTCATGGGTTCGAGCCCAGGCTGGATAACTTGGTGACACCTCATCTCTACAGTAAATCAAAAAATTAGCCGGATATGGTGGCATGTGCCTGTAGTTCCAGTTATTTGGAAGGCTGAGGAGGAAGGGTCACCCGAGCCTAGCAATCGAGACTGCGGTGCCTATGAGTGTGCCACTGTACTCCAGCCTGGGTGACTCGAAAAAAAAATTAGTTTTATTAATTATTAGTGATTTGGGCATCTTTTAATGTGTTTACTTACCATTTTTAAAAAACTTTTTTTTTTCAGTCTTCCAAGTAGCTGGAACCACAGGTGCATGCCACCACACCTAATTTATTGATTGATTTATTGTAGAGATGAGGTCTTACCAAGTTGTCCAGGCTGGTCTGGAACCCCTGGGCTCAGGCAATCCTCTTCACCTCTGCCTACTAAAGTGCTGGGATTACAGGCGTGAGCCACTGCGTCTGGCTTAAAATCCTTTTTACTAATATATGATGTATATAATTCCATCTTCTGTTCTGAAACTTGTGTTTCTATCTTTTTTAATTCATTTTTGTATTTTTTATTGATTTATACAAACTCTTTATATATTGTAGATATTAATGCTTTGTCATATGTCATGCCCATATTTTCTTTTTACATTTATTATTATATTTTTCATGCACATATTTTCAATTTACCCTTGAACTCAGTTTATTGTATTTTTGCTCTCATAATTATGTTTTTACCAGCTAGCAAGGACAAGTCTTCCTAGGCAAGATAGGAAATCAAGCCTATATCAAGGAAAAAGGTTAACATTAAAACTAAAAACATATTAAGAAACTTGGATTTGTTCTTGATGTCAATGAGGAGCCCTTGAAGACCTTTTTTTTTTTTGAGTTGGAGTCTCACTCCCTCACTCAGGCTGGAATGCAGTGGCACGCTCACAGCCACCCCAGTGTCGACCTGCTGGGCTCAGACGATCCTTCCATCTCAGCCTTCCAAGTAGCCGGAACTACAGGCACACACTACCACACCCGGCTAATATTTTGATATTTTGTAGAGATGAGGTATTGCCATGTTGCTCGGTCTGGTCTCAAACCTGTGGGTTCAGGCAATCCTTTTGCCTCGGCCTCCCAAAGTGCTGGGATTACAGGCTTGAGCCACCGCACCCAAAGACTTTGTTAAAAATTAGATTTACATGATTAGGCTAGCACTGAGAGTCCTTCAGTTTCCCGCTTTTTTCATTTGGGACTACCTGGCTCCCCATTCAGCCTTCACATTGCCCAGAAGTTTTCCTAGAACTGTATTCACTATTTTTTGTGACATTTGTCTCCTTCCAATGTCTGTATCAGAACCTTCTGGTGCTAGTCTTTGGAAAAGACCTGCATGGGGGCAGAAGAAATGGTAAAACATGTTAAGCACCTTTCTAGGTGCTATTCACAAGGGATTGAAAATGTTTTCAGCACCACTGAGAGATGGAGGTCATGATTCCCAATTCACAGTGAAGAAATTGTAATAAGAGACTGGGCTGGCCCACACCCAAACAACTAGAATATATAAGAGCAGGACTATAAACCCAGTTGTTTCTTCTTTTGTATGCTGCCTCTAAAGTGCACTTTTTTTTTTGAGTTGGATTCTCACTCTGTCACCCAGGCTGGAGTGTAATGGCAAGCTCATGGCCACTGCAGCCTAGACCTGCTGGACTCAGGTGATACTTCTGCCTCAGCCTTCCAAGTAGCTGGAACCACAGGCGCGCGCCACCACGCCCAGTTAATAATTTTGATTTATTGTAGAGACGTCTCACCAAGTTGTCCAGGCTGGTCTCGAAGCCATGGGCTCAGGCAATCCTCTCACCTCAGTCTCCTAGCGTGCTGGGATTGTAGGCATGAGCCACCGCGTCCGGCCTAAAAGTGCACTTTTATAGCTGAGAATGTCTGGGATAAACGTCCTTTTATTGTGAATGAATTAAACAATACTTGACCAACTACCATGTGCTGTGCCAGGTACATTACTATATACCTAAACCCACATAGCTATCCGATTTTTGGAGTGGGGATTCAGGTCCATGTCCAGTTTCAGTTTTATCACTGGGCCAGGCTGCTTCTGCCCAACAGAAGGAGTTTACAATATATTTTTGAGGAACGCTTCACAAATAAGGCGATCTTTGAGGGCCATCTATTGATGACTACATGCTGAGCTCAGCCTATCATGTTACCCTTTCAACAAGCCCACGTGGGACCGATTTTTCACCTACGGAAGCTGAGCGGCAGAGGGACTATCTTATTGCTCTCTTTCTCGCTTTCTCCCAATCTTGCGCCCCAGATCCTCCTCAATGTCACTTCTGGGTCCTGGAGGTAGCGGGGGTGGACCACCTGGCATTTCCTAGGACGCACCTCCGGGGTACCACCGGCTCCCAGGAGAGGGAGCCTAGAGTCGCGGCCGACAAGCCTGACCTCGGAAGTAGTCGCGGCGCCGGCAGTCGCGTCTCCAGTTGCCAGGGCGCCGCCCCGGAAGTACAGTGCGGCGCGCGGCGGGCCGGTCCGCCGGGCTGCTGGCGGTGTAGTCCTGGGAGCGCCGCCGTGGGGCTGGAGGTTGGGCAGGGCCTCGGCGCGGGACGGCTTTCCAAGCCTCCCCTGGGCGCTCGGAGCCCACAGGTGAGGCCCTGCCGCCGAGGCCGCCGCCTCTCGGGCACTAAAGGTGTGGCCGTGCGCATGCGGACGAGTGCGCATGAGTGAACAAGTGTGGGCTCCGGTGTCTACGCGGCCGCGACTGTGCGGTTTAGATGCTGCTTGCCGGACACGCGTCTTCCTGGAAGCCTGCGCTGACCACTCCGTCCCTCTTCCTCCTCTGAGTACCTATGATTTACCTTGTGCCGTCCGACTATTGTAATTGCATCATTATTTTTATTATTGGTTATGCCCAGACTTTCATTGTTCCTAGACATTTCCCATTTATTTGCAATCTGTATTGTTTCTGTTGGCATCTTTTGCAGGGCACAGTGTAACTGTGGAGAGAACTTAGGACAGGAGACAGGAACCTTGTGTTCTCCATCTTGCTCTTTTCTCTGGGTGACTGGACTGAGACCTTTTTTCCTGTTTCCCTATCAGTTGAGAGGGCAGGGCGGGGCAGGGGTAGTCGTTCACCCCACAGAATAGTTAGGACATTATAGAGATTAATTTTAAAGGTGAAAGTATTTTATAATTGTAAGCCTTTTTGGCATTCGCAAAACAAGTTCTTTGTTCAGTAACATTTAATGAATTCATTATGGTGCTGGGTGTGGCAGTAGTAAAAGATGGGCCCTCCTCTGCCCTCAAGGAATTATAGACACTGGTAAACAGCCCCTGTAGAGTGTGGCACTGTCACTGGTTGGGGTTGTGAAATGGACAGTGACAATACAGCAATGAATGAATGCACTGCAATGGTGCAAATCATCGTTTGTGTTGTTATTTATTATTTTCTTTAAAGATTTTTTTTCCTTTTTATTTTATTTTTTTAAAGGCAGGGTGTCACTCTGTTGCCCAGGCTGGAGTGCAGTGATGCGATCATAGCTCACTGCAGCTTTGAACTCCTGGTCTCAAGTCATCTTCTGTTCAATCTCCCAAAGCGCTGGGATTATAGGCCTGACTCACTGCACCCGGCCTTTTTTCCTTTTCTTTTTTTTTTTTTGAGTTGGAGTCTCATTCTGTCACCCAGACGGGAGTGCAGTGGCCGCTCCCGGCCACCGACCTACTGGGCTCTGGCAATCCTTCCGCTCAAGTAGCTGGAACTACAGGCACGCGCTACCACGCCCGGCTAATTTTTGACTTATTGTAGAGATGAGGTCTCGCCAAGTTGCCCAGGCAGGTCTTGAACCCGCGGGCTCAGGCAATCCGCTCACCTCAGCCTTCCCTTTTTTCCTTTTCAAAGAAGACTTGCTGGAAAAGAATCTAGGTGCCCCCACAATCCTGGCCAAGTTGGGATGTTATTGAAACTGGTAGTGATTAAAAAAAAAAAAAGTTTGGAGTAGTGGGGATGGGGGGAGAGGACTCCTGTTTTGAATGGCTGGACCCAGAAGGATAAAATGATCCTCATGGATGTAAGTTTTCCCCTGCTTGCTGTTTCTCCTGAAGGTTGGCCTGGCTCTTGTCTGGGGGTAGTAATATCTGGAGAAGTGAGGGCCTCTTGGCAAAGTGCCTGTTGTCCTGGAATTGTAGGCCTGCCCCAGCAGGCAGGTGTTCCCACACTCCTCAGAAGTCAGCTCAACTCCCAGCCTAATACATCACGCTCCTGGTAAGGTTGTGGAAGTCTATTTTTTTTTTACATTAGAAAATATGGTTTATTCGAGGTGAGAGGATTGCCTGAGCTCACGGATTTGATACCAGCCTGGGCAACTTGGCGAGACCTCATCTCTAAAATAAATCAAAAAATTAGCTGGGCATGGTGGCGTAGGTCTGTAGTTCCAGCTACTTGGAAGGCTGAGGCGGAAGGATCGCCTGAGCTCAGCAGATTGAGGCTGCGGTGGCCGTGAGTGTGCCATTGCCCTCCAGCCTGGGTGACAGAATGAGACTCCAACTTAAAAA
>NW_007250949.1:366654-367842 GCF_000164805.1 Carlito syrichta | reverse complement strand
TTAAAAAAAAAAAAAAAAAAAAAAAAAAAAAAATATATATATATATATATATATATGTATGTATATATATATATGTGTGTATATATATATATGTGTGTATATATATATATGTGTGTGTGTATATATATATATGTGTGTGTATATATATATATATATATATATATATATGGTTTATTTGTAAAGTAGATTAGAGAGAGAGAGGAAAAAAAGGAGAATCCACTTCCCCCAGATTAGGGAGGAGGCCAGAGTTTACAGAGAAGCATGGCGGTCTAGTGGAAGTCTTTATGAGTGGTCATGTACGGGTGTCTCTCCCTTGCGGACTGACAGCAGCTCCTGTAGTACTAGACTGTGGCTAATTCACTACTTGGCATAGTAGCACTTGTCTGATCATGCAGGGAGGGAATTCATTTATTTTTGTTAATTCATCAAATATTTACTGAGCACCTGCTGCTGCTAGACACTAGGGATTCAGGAGGAGGTAAGGCAGAACAATATTCTGGCTCCCATGATGCTGATGGGTCTGTATAGGAGACAGATAATCACCAAGAAACCAAATGTGTGAGCTAGACCACTGCTTTTCAGATTGGAGCATGTGTAAGAATCCCTGGATAGCTCAAGACAGCCTCCGTGGGCCCCACCCCTAGAGAGCCCTTTCCATAGACCATTGGGTGGGTGGGATCCCAATAATTCGAATTTCTAACAAGCTTCAGGTGATGGCAGTGCTGCTGGCCCACAGGCCATACTTTGAGTAGGGCTACAGTAAACGATTGTGTGTGCCATGGAGAAAATAAAACAACAGTGTGGTAGAGTCTGGATGTTGCGCTTGAATGCCAGGGTAAGCCACTCTGGGGAGTTGACCCTTGAGAAGGATCTGGAAGAAGAGCAAAGATTTAAGACAGACTGTAGCTTAGGGGGTGTGAGGAGCTGAAAGATGGTCTGGGACTGGAGAGGGTGGTGGGGAATGAGGGTGGTGGGAGACAAGGCCAAGAAGTGAAGGGGGCCCAGATCTTGCAGGGCTGGTCTTGCAAGTCGGGGAGGACCGCTGGTTTTATTCTGAGGGTAGTGGGAGGCTCCTGGAGGTTATACGCAGAGTGACATTGATTTGTGTATGTCAAAAGACCAGTCTGTGCCCGCGGGTTCGAGACCCGCCAGGCAGCGAGACCTCATCTCTACAATAAATCAAAAAAT